>NC_043019.1:29566342-29751342 GCF_006345805.1 Octopus sinensis | reverse complement strand
ATTGCAATTAAAAACATTTATGTATTAAGGATTTGGGTAGTTTACCAACAGTATATTGGATAAATGATATCCCATAGTGGGTTACACCCATAACCCCTATCTTACTTTGTATATATATATATATATATATATATATAACGGGAAGCTTACGAAAATAAACAAAAGATGAAGGCAGGTGGAGTACAAACAATTGTATTAGTATGGCGCTCAGGAATAGAAATAAAACAAGTCTTTTACGTTTCGAGCCTACGCTCTTCAACAGAAAGATACACAGAAAAGAAACACGGAGAGAAAAAAAATGCGTGCAGGAGCTAACAATTTAACATGGCAGTCTCATATATATATATATATATTTGTCATGTAGTGTTAATACATTTTTTTAAGATTTGAGGAATAGGGTATAGTTTGAATAAAATCTTACCAAAGCCATGAGATCATACATTTCTCCCAAATGTTTCCATACATCACTAATAGGAATCTTCTTGCTTGAAGCATTGTTCAATTTTTCATGAATACAAATCATCTGGAAGAACCGATTTACTCCTGAAATTTCAAATAGATAAAAACAACAGGAAATTAATACAGTTATTAACCCATTTCTTAAGATATTTCTATGAGTTTCAATAAATTTTCAACATGCACTTTTACTCTTTGACTAGTTTCGGTCACTGAACAGCCGTGCTAGGCCATCACCAAATTTGATTCAATCACATCAACACTGTCAGCTTACATTCTATTTAAGTTTGATATTAAGAGATTGCTAATTGTCACACAGCTAAATGATGGAACACTATTTTCCAAGCAGTGTCAATGGAAAGTCGGATGGAGACAGAACACATCACACATATAAAAAGTGTGTGTGTGTGTATGCGTACAGATAAATATGCTTTGCTGCTGCAAGCTCTTGTTTGAGGGGCTGGGGACATCTTAAATTAGTGGTCCTAGAGATGTCATCATATATATATATATCTATATATATAAAACTCTAGTTGTGTGAGTGTCTGTCCCCTTCGATTTAGATTCCTAACTCCTCCCACATTTTGCGGTGCAGTTTAACCAAATTCGGGTATCTTATAGTCGTGATTCATATCGAGCCCGTCTGACTATTAGCGCATGTCAACGATGAGTCTACGATTTTAAAAATAATTTCACATCATTTTTTATTCCATTTTAATGCATAAAATGCATCGTATGTCGATGGCGGCGGAGTTGGCGTCCACGCTCACAGCTGCACCTGTTTGCTTCTCCCCCTTCCCTCCCTCGTGAAGCTGTGGGGAAGGGAGTGTAAAGAAATCAACGTCGTAATGCGTTGTGAAGGAAACCAGCGTTCTTTTAGAACAACGACTTCATGGCTTGAAGACACCAAAACAAAAATGGCTAAGAAAGCCCGAATTTATAAGGGAAGTAACTCTCTAAAAATGCTTATATAGTTATTTCCCTTACAAACCCGAGCAACGCCGGGCGATACTGCTAGTCTTTATATATAAAAGAGAGGTTGTGTGTCTGTCTCCTACGATTTAGATTCCTAACTACTCCCACATTTTGCGGTGCAGTTTAACCAAAACCGTGATTCATATCGAGCCCTTCTGGGTATTAGCGCGCGTCTATGATGAGTCTACGATTTAAAAAAAAATTTACCATAATTTTTTTCCCCATTTTAATGCATTTTTTCGCTATTATATAAGGGAAGTAACTCTCTAAAAATGTCTACAATGAGTCAACGATTTAAAAATAAATTTACCATCATTTTCCCCCCATTTTTAATGCATTTTTTTGCCAATTTTTGGTTATAACTCTCTAAAAATGCTTATATAGTTATTTCCCTTACAAACCCGAGCAACGCCGGGCGATACTGCTAATATATATATATATATATATATATTATATATATATATATGAGAGGTGGGGGAGCTTATGTCTAACATAGTTTCTCCTACATTTGCTCTGTATATCAGCCAGTAATACTACTAACTCGACTTTGTTGCTTCACAACTTTCAGAAATGGAAAATTTCATTAAAAAGCATCTGTTCTTCTGGAAGTTATAAGGAAACAAAGTGTGTTTGTGTGGAGGGGATACACATGCGTAGGTATGCCATAATAAGGCATAACTACACATGTGCATATAGGCATAAGGCCTAAAATCTGGCGGGGGAGGGAGCTAGTCGATCACATTGACCATGCAAGGATGATAGGTAAAGTCGAACTCAGTGGTATTTTGAACTCAGGGCGTAAAAAACCCCAAAAGAAATGCTACAAAGCATTTTGTCCGGAATACTCCTTTACTTGTTTCAGTCATTTGACTGTCGCCATGCTGGAGCACCGCCTTTAGTTGAGCAAATCGACCCTAGAACTTATTCTATCGGTTTCTCTTGCCGAACTGCTAAGTCACAGGGACGTAAACACACCAGCATCGGTTGTCAAGCGATGTTGGGGGGACAAACACAGACACACACACACATATATATATATATATACATATATACGATGGGCTTCTTTCAGTTTCCGTCTACCAAATCCACTCACAAGGCTTTGGTCGGCCCGGGGCTATAGTAGAAGACACTTGCCCAAGGTGCCACGAAGTGGGACTGAACCCGGAACCATGTGGTTCGTAAGCAAGCTACTTTATTTCATCGAATTCACCATGAAGGTCGTTACACAGATAAAGGCAGCGGCGGGCTGGACAGAGACATTAATGTGTATGAGAACTACTTACCACACAGCCACTCCTATGCATGCAAACGATTCTGCCAGCAAAATAATGAAAATCATGATGATGATAATTTTTTTGGCGATCTTTCGTCTCTAGTAGACCTTTCCGTTGATTTCCGTAAAAAACTTTTATTTTTTTACATATGGGCTTGCGGAACTTTCGAAGTAATGAGAGCGAAAGAGACTAAGAGAAAGCGATTTTATGACGAGGGAAGTTCTTTTGAAGTTACCGTGCATGGTAAGCATTGATGTACATGTGTGTGTGTGTTTGATGGGGTGTGGGAGACAGAGTAATGTGTGAAAGAAAGAGGTAACTGAAATTTTTTACTGGGTGTATGTGTATATGTTTGTCTATTACTTCAAAAGTTCCCGCAAGCCCATATGTAAAAAAAAAAATTTTTTACGGAAATCGACGGAAAGGTCTACTAGAGACGAAAGATCGCCTTTCTTTTTTTTCTCTTGTGCCGGTGCATCAGATTATGACCCTTTACTAAATTATTCAATTTCATTGTTAATTTCACTATCAACACAATGATCACTAAGGTATACTTACATAGTTTACACCGTTTCCAATGTTAAGCTAGTTACGTACACTATACTAAAATTATATTTGTTTATAAATTATATTTATAATATTTACTAAAAATATATAGACTGAAAAAAAACAAAAACCCCCAGATTTTTTTAAAAACCAGTTTTACATAAGTCGACTGGAAATGCAAACCATTTTAACAGAGATGAAAGAAATATTTACAAGTCTCCTAGATTCAGTGGCTTGTATTAATTACAATCAATAAAAGAATTTTATACATACACGAATACATACATATATTCCGAAACTTCGAAGTCACTGTCGACACTATTCACGTTAAAGAATAATAGGGACCCCTAATGATAGATATGTACTCTACAAAAAGCATTAATTCTTCAGTTCAATGTAAAATTATTATTATTATTATAACTCGACATATAAGTATAGGACATAATGCATGTATGTATATATACTCATTCTTTCATCAAGATTAGCCAAGAAATTGGAATATTTGTGTATATATAAACATATTCACAGACATATTGATGTATACTTTATTTTTTTTAAAAAGTGTATATATCGATAGATATTACATGAGATGAGGATACGTAAACCAACAAGCAAAACTAGAAATTCCACGTTTTTATTGTATTGAATATTATTTGTCGCTCTACTTTGTAAACACAAACATTTGCACGATTAGTATATATATATATATATATATATATAATTTATATAAAATTAATTAAGGGTAGAAATTGATATTTATCAATTAAAACCAGTGGTCTAGCATATTAAAAAAGAATCCGAAGATTAAAATATTTATATATACCAATTAAGGACTGAACACGAAAAGTGGACAGTCAACATGCTAGATATAGACGTCAAATCGCCATTCTCCACAAAAGATTATGTTTTGTGCTCAGTTTGATTTGAGAACATAATCTGGTACTTGACAAGTACCCATAATCTTTTGTGGAGAATGGCGATTTGACGTCTATATCTAGCATGTTGACTGTCCACTTTTCGTGTTCAGTCCTTAATTGGTATATATATATATATATATACGCGTTTGAGTGTGAAACCATAGTCAAGATAGATATTCGATGCAAGAGGAAAGGTTCGTGTGAGTGAATGTGTACTAAATATCGAAGGATTGCTTATATATATATATCATAAATTGATTAATCTTTTATCGTTTAAGTTTCACTATTATATCATGGAGACACCATGACAGATATTTACAGCCTTGTGTATGTATGTGCTAGCGTATATAAACATATGTGTGTATATATATATATATACACACACATAATGTTAGTAGCAATAGACTGACTCGACCAAATAAAATATATTAATTTCAACGATGGTATTTAGTATTCTTTGTTCTCACAACACTAAACGTGTACGTATACACATACGTAGGTATGTATGTGTGCGTACACTGTGTGTATATATATATATATATAATATATATATAAATAATTAGGGTTCAGCAAAAAAATTTGCTTTACCACATACGGAACTTTTAGAAATAGCAGCCAAAAAATTTAGCTATTTCTTCCTCTCACATACTGAACACTGCTTGGTAAAATTATTAATTACTAATTAATTAATTAATCTTGCCCTTTACTATATATATATATATATATAGTGTAATAAATAAAATATATGCATACATACAAACATATATGTACGTACCTACATCTACATGTATATATACATACATATATAAATATATATATGCATGTATATATACATGCATATATAAATATATATACACATATGCACGATGTCTTAAAAACTGGTCATGCTGTCAAGAAAAGGTTTAACAACACAATGCCAGCGAACAGTTATTTGAAATGTTTTCGCTTTTGATAAAACTGAACATTAAAGATTAGTAAGAAACACTTACCAACTGGTTTGTGTCCACGCATGGCATGGAACAAGCTGACTTCCATGTCGACACTCCAGTTGAGCGGATCCACGTTCTCCGCCATGTTGTCTTGTGTTGTTGATTCGGTGTTGAGGGAGAGTGAGAGGAAGAGAGAAGGGGGCAGAAGGAGAGAGTGAGAGAAAGAGAGAACGAGAGAGAGAGAGAGGAAAAAAAACTTTCGTCAACTTGATTATCCAAACAAATTAATCTACAAGAATTCCAACCACCGGACCGTGGATCAATTGGTAATGGGCCGCATAGAAAGAATATATTTTAAAATTTTATTTCTATTATTTTTACTATCGCAGTTTATGGGGTTTACAGGGTTTAAAGATCCGGGTGACTTTTCATTATATATACAACATATGTATGTGTGTATATATATGCTGCTTTAAATAAAGCATATTACTCCACCACTGGTATTTGAGTACTCTTTTTTCCACCTTGTTTCACATTTATGTGTTTACTCCGGTATATATATATATATATATATAAATAATGAGGGAGATAAATTAATATTAATTTTAATATCAATTTAAAACCAGTAGTCCAGCATACAAAAATCTGAGGAGTCAGAGAAAATTCTAATATATGTGTATATTGGCAGGGCTTACTGCTAGGGAGTCGGCCATATGGCCGACTCCCTAGCAGTAAGCCCTGCCAATATATACATATATATATATTCTATCACTGTTTGAGTTGCCAAATAGTGGTTTAATCTATAATTTAATTCATATTTATACTGTGAAATTTGATTTAATCCTAAATCTAATTTTTGCCTGTAAGTTTGGATATACTCCCTAATATTATTATATATATATATATCTTTATATATAAAAGAAAGGTTGTGTGTCTGTCTACTCCGATTTAGATTCCTAACTACGCCCACATTTTGCGGTGCAGTTTAACCAAAACCGGGTATCTTATAGTCGTGATTCATATCAAGCCCTTCTGGGTATTAGCGCGCGTCTACGATGAGTCTACGATTTAAAAAATAATTTACCATCATTTTTTTCCATTTTAATGCATATTTTTTTAATATGAGGGAAGTAACTCTCTAAAAATGTCTACATGAGTCAACGATTTAAAAAAAAATTTACCATAATTTTTTTTCCATTTTTAATGCATTTTTTGGCTATAACTCTCTAAAAATGCTTTATAGTTATTTCCCTTACAAACCCGAGCAACGCCGGGCGATACTGCTAGCATATATATAATTTAATTTAATTATTACACACACACACGTATAAAATCGCAGTATGCCAGCACGCAATGCCAGATATAAAAGTGCACGGGAGATAAGAAAACAATACGTCTACTCTATATTGTTCCCAAATTTCGATCAACTGATTTTATCGGAGTTATCTCTCTTGCTCACTGCTTTTAGATCGGTGATCCCTCACACTTTTTTTTTTTGCACCATGGATCGGTTTCGGCCATTTCCCACGGACCGGGGCATTCACGCTCATTACAAAAGGCTTGGAGAAAGGAAGTATTAGTTTTTACAATGATATAATTGTTTATATTTAGAATGAATTTGCTGGGTAGGTGTAAAAAGCAGGATCTGGCCAGTTTGAACTTAAAACAGATAGAACAATTGGGTTAGATATAGCTGGTTTAAATACTAAAGTGTTAAACCATAGATCTGTAGTAGATCTTGCATGCATGAAGTGGATTCGATCCACCATAGCCAAATTTAAATTAACACTGCAACAGAACTTTTCCCACGATGGAACAAAGGTTTTTCTCTGACAGCAGTTTTACATCTTCCAGATTCCTTTAGCTAGGCCGAAATAATGTCTTCACTACTTTCTAACCTCTTCTACCTCACTAAAAGCTAGAATAGAGATAACAAGACCACCAACTAAATCTATTGTTTTCAATGGTGTGTCTATCCTTCTGGATTGTTATAAAAGCAAGAATACCCCAAACAAAAATCAGTTCGTCACGGTCATGACGACTCAATGAGGTCTGGCTAACCAACCTTGGTCAGAGGGAAAAAGCAACTGTGAGACAACACCCTACAATTCTGTCTAGCTCTAATTCTGTTCTCTTACAAACTCATTCTATTGTTATCTGTGGATTACTACTAACTATTCATATACACCAGGCTATGTAATGAAACATTCTACCACATCTAACTTTACTTCGCATGCTTTTGGAGTTATCATAACCTGTCCGTCGTGGCAAGGTATTGTAACGTAAATAAATACTTTCTTAAAACTTCATGCATTGTTCATCTTTGACAACCTACAACATGCAATAATAACAACTTTTTATCATCACAACTGCTGACTCCAACATATTATACTCATTTACTTGTTTCGGTCATTTGACTGTGGCCATGCTGGAGCACCACCTCTTTAGTCGAGCAAATCGACCCCAGGACTTATTCTTTGGAAGCCTAGTACTTATTCTATTGGTCTCTTTTGCCGAACCGCTAAGTTACGGGGACGTAGATACACCAGCATTGGTTGTCAAGCGATGTTGGGGGAACAAACACAGACACACAAACATATACACATACATATATACGACAGGCTTCTTTCAGTTTCCATCTACCAAATCCACTCACAAGGCTTTGGTCGGCCCGAGGCTATAGTAGCAGGCACTTGCCCAAGGTGCCGTGCAGTGAGACTGAACCCGGAACCATGTGGTTGGTAAGCAAGCTACTTACCACACAGCCACTCCTACGCCTATTATAATAATGTTTACAAATTTAAACCCGTTACAGATCTGTTAAAGTGTGGAGACTCATTGTTAGATCTTTTAGTAGACTTGTCCAACCAAAACCACATCATCAGGATGTTATGGTATTCCTTTAACTAACAAGTTATTAGGAAATTGTAATATTCTAAACATTGTGTCACATGTAAAAATTCTGAAGCAGAGTTCCTGATTAGAAAATTACTATTTTTAAATCTCACAATGAGAGATATTCAGCAACAGTACTTTGGAGTAAAGATTTTTGCCAACATAACAAGGCAGTCTTGGTTTAGGACTAATCTTGCTGTAATTTAGCCCCAGGAGACATCATCTCCAGCTGGCTATATGACACGATCTGAAAGAAGCCTGTTGTATATTTGTATACATTCAAAATGTGACTGCGTGTGTACCGTTGGCGATTTCTTTCCCTCTGTCTTTCCTTCTCCTATGTTTCCGACGAAGAGCTCCGCTCGAAACGTTAAATCCTCCTTTCCTGAGCGTCCAATAATACTATATTTGTTCCACATCCTCGCGTTGTTGTTTTTTGTGCTTTCATGTTTGGATTAACTTTATACATATATATATATGTGTGTTTGTCCCCTCAACATCACTTGACAACCAATGCTGGTGTGTTTACGTCCCCGTAACTTAGCGGTTCGGCAAAAGAGTCCGACAGAATAAGTCCTGGGGTCGATATGCTCGACTAAAGGCGGTGCTCCAGTATGGCCGCAGTCAAATGATTGAAATGGTTGAGAAACTAGTATATATATATATTTATATACTAGCTTGGGTATTAAATACTCGGCAATGGTCTTTATAGGTTCTACCATTATTTGGGTTGTACATCTCTTGGAATATTTTTTGTGTTAAGTTGCAAACATTGACATTGAGGAAGAAGTAATTTTTCCCAAGTGATATTTATTAGTTGAACAGCCAAACACTGGAGGAGGTGCTAAAAGTTTGGGTAATGGTGGTGGAGGGAAATGTTTACAAATCGCTTGTCTTGCCATCATAGGCATTTTATCCTATTAGATTGGTATTGAGAGGATATTGTCTAATTATGGGGGATTGGTGTAAATGGTATGAACTAAGTGCCACTAGTCATTTTTGCATGTGAAGGAGTAAGAGTGGAAGGTTGACCTAGACCTAGCCCTCTGCATAAAGGTGAAACTGTTGGAGGGGAAAGGGTGTCCATGTTTTGCAGTTTTCTGTAGAACCCAGATGCACTGGGACAAAGAAGAAATAATTTCCAGAAATGATGCAACATAGTGGTTCTTTTGCAACAAAAGCCAAAAACTCTTTCTATCTCTCTCTCTCTCTATATATATATATATATATACACATACATATATACCATCATCTTCATCTAACATCTGCTTTCCATGCAGGCATGGGTCAGATGATTTGACAGGGAAACGGTGAGCTGTGTCGAGCTCGTGTCATCTTTTGCATGGTGTCTAGGAAGGGCATTCAGCCCTTCCTAAAACTAACCACTTTATAGAGTGTACCGAGTGTGTTTCTCTTGTCACCAGCACTAAGTGAAATTATCTCCCTGGCTACTGGAATAACAACACCCACCTGACAGTAATGAGATGAATTAGCACAGTAGTTATACATGCACATATATATTCATAATCATATATCATCATCAATATTTAATGTCTGCTTTCCATGGAGAATATTTGAGCCAGACACACACACACACATCAAACTGCCAATCTTTGTTGTTACGTCTCCAAAAAATATTCAAGTAAAACAATGAAGAAAAAGAAAAAGAATGAAAAATTATGCATTAAATTTAGAACATCCATTAATAAGGAAGACAAACTAAAAGTCAAAAAATATCTTTTCTGTTTATTATCTTCACATCTGGATCTTTATTTACAAAGTGGAACCTCTGTAATGAGGTGTTGCAAAGAACAAATTAGTCAATCTCTTCAATAGAAGAACAATCAGCTTCCCAACCTAACAAGCTGTCAAGTTGGAACTATAATGGTTGAAGAAATATATATATATATATATACACAAACACACATACATATACATAGGTACAACATTGACTTTCTGGAACCTTTTTCAGAATACTGGGTCAATACATTCTAAATTAAACAAATATCAAATTTACTCAAGCTTTTAGCACTCAGATTACTCTGTTAAATGTAATGCTTATATATATTCACATTGTTTTAATTAATCATGCTTTATTCCATTGCTTCAATATTTTGATGATGTGATTGTTTGTTTTTACAATTGTAAAGTAGGTGTGAGAAGAAAGATCTGACTAGTTAGAATGTAAAATGGGGGAGGATATATTTGAGCCAGACACGGACAGTTTAAATGCTAAAAGGTTAGATAAATTAAATACAAGTATTGGTACATTAGTATAAATCAGGGCTGGCCAACCTGGGGCCCACAGACTTTTATCTTGCTGCCTGCTTGATACTTCCTTGAAATGGGTTTATTTAAACAAACATTTTCAAAATTCTATCAAAAATTAAAAATTGTAAAGAAAAGTAAAAAAGAAAGACACTACTGTATTTGCAACGATAATATTTCATGTTGAGTCAACAATCATTTATTCATTATTGTAATAATAGCATGAGAAAGCAAAATGCTTTCAATTCTGTCAGTATACAAGCAGCCCTCAAAAAAATTTCTGTGATTAAGGTGGCCCGCAATGTAATTTGAGTTGGTCAGGCCTGGTATAAATCATACAAGTATATTTATACTGTACTGTACAAGATACTAGTCAACAAACTAGTCCAGCGTCTGTGGAAATTTGAAGTACCTGCTTGTAGATTAGCATGGATTACAAGAGGTTCTGGTACATCAGTGTCCAGAAACTTGGTGTTGTACCTGTATGTATGTGTATATATATATATATATATATGATGTTCTAGCAAAAGACTTTATCAAAATGAATGGAGAAGTATTGGAGTCCCATAATACAGAATAGCTAAAACACCTTCAAGACAAAACTAATATTTTGTTTATTTTTCTTTCCCCTTAAATATCAAACGAATGATGATAGAGATTCTTTTGCTAGAATATATTCTTCATTTTAAGATGTTACAATCTGACATCAACGAAGCGATGCAACACAAGCAGATGTCATTTAAAGTAGAACAACAATGATAGATATAATGTTGAGAAATATCTTGACTTTTCTTTCAGTTCCTCTACTTCATATTCTCTTTTCTCTTTCACTTGTTTCAGTCATTTAACTGTGGCCATGCTGGAGCACCGCCTTTAGTCGAGCAACTCGACCCCGGGACTTATTCTTTTTGTAAGCCCAGTACTTATTCTATCGGTCTCTTTTTGCCGAACCGCTAAGTGACGGGGGACGTAAACACACCAGCATCGGTTGTCAAGCAATGCTAGGGGGACAAACACAGACACACACACATACATATATAAACATATATACGACAGGCTTCTTTCAGTTTCCGTCTACCAAATCCACTCACAAGGCATTGGTCGGCCCGGGGCTATAGCAGAAGACACTTGCCCAAGATGCCACGCAGTGGGACTGAACCCGGAACCATGTGGTTGGTTAGCAAGCTACTTACCACACAGCCACTCCTGCGCCTATGTTGTTATTGAATTCTGAATTAACCTCAGAGATAAATCTTACGACTGCATTGTCCAGCATACAAGTCAGATTTTTCAGACTGAAGTACAGCCAAAAATAAGGTAGTTCAACTTATACACCAAGAATGTCCTTGGAGGAACGCAACAGGATTTAGAAAGATAGTGATGATGTTTGAATGTTTATACATTTTTATACTGTATACAACATTGACTTGTATGTTGGAAAATACAGTATATTAAGATATATATTAATATTACAATTATCTTACACACATGTCATAATGTATGTCATCATCATTTAACGCCCGTTTTCCATGCTGGCATGGGTTGGACAGTTTGACAGGAGCTGGCAAACCAGAGACCTACACCAGGCCCCAATTGTCTGTTTTGGCATGGCTTCTATGGCTGGGTGCCCTCCCTATCTTCAAAGTTGTCGATTAATCTCACCCTAGTCATTTTTATCACTTAAAAAACTCAGAGTAGCAACAAAGTAAAATATAAGTGTTGGACAAATATATTCTTCTACGTTTATTGATCACTGTTCATCAACATTTGTATATCACAAATAATAAAAGAACTTAATAGTATTTATATTTATTTGAGTATAAATAAGTTATTTAATAGTATTTATTATGTATATACATTCACATGTGTGTGTGTATATATATATATATATATATATATATATAAAATTAGAAAAAAACCCACCTTTTATCAATTCAAAACGAACAATTAAATTACACCATCTAGAAAATTACATATAATAGAAATATTAAAATTAAAATAACAATAAAATACCAATGATTAAGTAAATTGCAAAAAAATAATAAAAACGTATATAATTATGTTTTTTTATTATTTTATTGTTATTTTAATTTTAATATTTCTATTATATATAATTTTCTAGATGGTGTAATTTAATTGTTCATTTTGAATTGATAAAAGGTGGTTTTTTTCTAAATTTTTATATATATATATATATATATATATATATATTGTGTGAAATTTGATTTAGTATTTCTAAATTGAATTTTTTTTCCCTGTAAGTTTGGATTTATATTCCCTCAAATAATAATTATTATATTTATATATAGATACACATGTACACTAACACATATATAAACCTACATATACATTGTATACATATATAAATCTATTTCTATCCTATTGTCAGTGTCCTTCCTCATTTTTGCAAAAATAGCCAGCTATGTTATGTATCTGAGTCTGAAAGCTTGCTTGAAAACACAAGCCATGCAATACAGGCTTTTCAGTTTATTGTATTTTCATAGCATGAAACTAACAGCAGCTCATATTTAAATACTATGTATATAAAATAATATCTCTCACTGGATGGAGTACTATTTTGATCCCAACAATAATGGAACAGTAAATTCTTTCTATCTATCTACCTACATCTGTATCTATATATATATATATAAGTAAATAAATGGAGTTGAACATTGATGCTATTCAAATTCTTTTACTTTCGACATCTGCGTTCAACTCCATTTATTTACTTATACTACACAAATTACTGCACATTAACCCGGAGTTTCTACCTTTGAATAGGTCGCTATATCCTTGTTACTTGCGTGAATTTTGCTACCCTGGTAACTGTTTATTGAATTGTCCATGTTAACGGTATACAAAGGATAATTCATTCATCCATTTATATATATATATATGTATGTATGCATACACACACACACATATATACCTATACATACATATATCAATTCCATTTGGGTTTTAACCATGAAGTTTGATATGTTAAGCTCATCTACGGTTAACAGCAAACAGATACAAGTATAAAACAGAAATGATATATCTGAAAATGTGTAAATATCTGTAGAATTTACATAAACATTAGCAAGAAGGATGATGTGAGCACTTTGTATTATTAACCAATTCTACGATTGTAGAATTATGTAATAAAAAAGAATCATTTCACATTCACACTCAAAGTTTTATAAATTCTTGATGTAAACATATTTTGAAATTCTCCTTTTTTTTCAGTCTTTTTTGTTTTTGTTTTTTTGGTCAAATTTCTTTTCCCAACATATTCCACTGTATCCGGCTCAGTGTTGTTTATCACTTCTTTGTTCAGATGTAACAGGAATAAGATAGATGAGAATGAGAAACGGAGCAAAAAATGGTGAAGAAGATTATGTGTTATGATGAGGAAAGTAATAAAAGGTTTAAAAAAAAAAACGAAAAAAAAAAAAGAAAAACAATAAACAAATTTATAAGGGTTGAACTGATGAAATATTTACAAGGCTTAATAGGCTTTTGGGTTTTTTACAGATGAAATGAAAGGGAATTCAAGGCATCACCTAATTCGTTTAAGAGACTACCATTATTAAAGTAATTCATTTTAGTCATAAAGGCAACCACTAAATAAATAAATACAGGGGAAAGTGAATGAGAGTTTTCTGCAAATATGAAACCCTGAAGTTGTCCTTTTTTTAATTTTTATATGGGAGTGAATTCATACAAGGGCTACTACAACACATAGGTGTTTACAGAGGCTAAACCAAATCCCAAACCCGCTAACCTGTTAACCCTTTAACCCTAACCCTAACTCTAAGAGGAGTCCTCGTCAGCATTGTTGTTTGTAGCATTTTCTTCATTGTTGTCTTCGTTGCCGCTCGCTTCGTTAGCACTTGCCTCGTTAGCACTTGCCTCGTTAGCGCTACCGCTACCACTGCCACTACCGGCATCGTTATTGTCTTCGTCTTCACTCTCGACAATACGGGCTTTCTTCTTCTTTGGAGCAGAATCAGAGCCAGACTCCTGTAGAAAAGAAATTGAAAGGAAAAAAAAAAACATAAATAATTATACTGGAATATTATTATTATTTCTTTTCATCATCATCCTCATCAACATTTAATGATTGTTTTCCATGCTAGCACAGAAATCAGATGGAATGTTAATGAATGTTTATATTATAGTATGTGTAGTATATCTCTTTTACTTGTTTCAGTCATTTGACTGCGGCCATGCTGGAGCACCGCCTTTAGTTCGGGAAAATCAACCCCAGGACTTATTCTTTGTAAGCCTAGTACTTATTCTATTGGTCTCTTTTGCCGAACCGCTACGTTACGGGGACATAAACATGCCAGCATCGGTTGTCAAGCGATGTTGGGGGGGACAAACACATATATATATATATATATATATATATATACATATATATGATGGGCTTCTTTCTGTTTCTGTCTACCAAATCCACTCACAAGGCATTGGTCGGCCCGAGGCTATAGTAGAAGGCACTTGCCCAAGGTGTCACGCAGTGGGACTGAACCCGGAACCATGTGGTTGGTAAGCAGGCTACTTACTACACAGCCACTCCTGCGCCTATATATATAGTATATCATCACAGGTTGGATGGGCTGTTTTAGCCCACGTGAGACACTTAAGCAAAGTGGTGTGCAATAGGAATGAACTGGAAACATGGTTGCAAAATAAGCGTCTTAACCACTGAGCCATGCCTGCGCCTAAGTTGTGACCATTTTATTATTTTTTAAGGCATGGTGAATCCAGGACTATAATATCTTATGCTTCCATCCTTTTTAACAACTGATTTAAGAGAAAAATTTGGCTGCTATCTTTTGGCAGAAGTGGGTGAGTAGGCAGTTTGCAAGAGAGGTTTCCTTGATGGCCCAGATAACTTATTTGCATATTTGGAAGTTAGAAATGTGAGCCCTCAACCACCTTACATGAAAACTCAACATGAATAAGGTGGCAAGCTGGCAGAATCCTTAGCACACCAGACAAAATGCTTGGCAGCATTTCATCCATCTTTACATTGAGAGTCCAAATTCTGCTGAGGTTGACTTTGCCTTTCATCTTTTAGGTGTTGATAAAATAAGTACCAGTTGAGCACTGGGGTCGATGTAATCGACTTCCCCCACCAAAGATTGCAGGCCTTGTGTCAAAATTTGAAACCAATTGGAACAAGGTTCGAGTCAATGGGAGAGCCTCTATAGAGTTACTCCATCTGTTAGAAATAGCAGCCAAACCTTACTCAAATCACACCCTACTTTCTTAAAGAGTGAAAAACCGACCCACTGAATTATATAGTTCTAGATACTCACAATGTTAATAAAACAATGATATAAAGACATATTTTGCTTTTTCCTTTTTTTTTAACAAGACCTGAAATTTTGGTGAAGGAGGTCATTGATCCAAGTACTCAACTGGTACTTATCTTATTGACCTCAAAGAACGAAAGGAAAAGTCCACCTTGGTGGAATATAAATTCAGAAAATAAAACCAGAAGAAATGCCTCTAAGCATTTTGTCCAGTATGCTGACGATTCTGCCAGCTTGCTGCCTTAATTCAACCCTTTCGTTGCTGTATTTATTTTGAGATGCTCTGTATTTCTTTCAATTACTTTAAATATAACAAAGAATTTAGTAAAATAACTTTGTTATCATTAAGCTAGTGTTAGGAACATAAATTGTGACTAGGGTTTGGTGGGAGATTTTAATTCAGAACTTATGAAAACAAGACTTTTGTACACAGAGCCGGAGCCGGTTTCAGCCAGGTTGGTAACGAAAGGGTTAAAGAGACATTCAGTAGTATACTTACATCCTCACTGTCAAGTTTCTTTGCTTTCATTAATCTCTTTGCTTGCTTTTCTTCCTTTTCTGAGTCATAGTCATCATCACTGTCCGATGAATATATATTGCCACGATCTAGAAATAGAGACAAAAGGAATATATCACAAATGTGCTGGATGCAAAATCTTTATGAAGAAACTTGAATGAACTTCCTGAAACATTGAATTAGTATGTCATCATCATCATCATCATCATTTAACGTCCGCTTTCCATGCTAGCATGGGTTGGACGAATGACTGAAGGCTGGCGAACCAGATGGCTGCACCAGGCTTCAATCTTGATCTGGCAGAGTTTCTACAGCTGGATGCCCTTCCTAACGCCAACCACTCCGAGAATGTAGTGGGTGCTTTTACGTGCCACCAGCACGGGGCCAGTCAGGTAGTACTGGCAACGACCTCGCTTGGATCTTTTAGTGATTTGAAATAATTAGTACAAAAGGGCTGAGTGAAAAGCTAGGTATAAGAGGAATAAGATGCTGTGTTCAAGAAAGAAGACTGCACTGGTATGGGCATGTGATATGTAAGGATGAGGACAGCAGTATAAAAAAGTGCCATTTGTTTAATGTGCATGGAACCTGTAGAAGAAGATCTAAGTGAGAGTCATCAATGAGGCGAAAAAAAAAAATCTCTCCAAGCCCTAATAAAAGCTATAAGAACAATCAACAACATTACCTCTTTTTGTCCCTGGTTTGTAGTTTTTCTTGATAGCAGACAGAGAAATAGCAGCTTCATCATCATCGTCGTCATCATCTCCCTCAATATAGGAGGAATTCATACCTCGCACGTGAGCCTTTTCTCGGATTCGGCGTTGCTGACTTTCACGGCGAATAGAAGCACGCAAGCGTTCTTCTTCTTTCTACAATAATATAATAAATAAATAAATAAATAAATGAATAAATAGTTTAGAATTCAAAATTAGTGTTATGTATTTTATGGTTTATTCAGAGGAGGAAGGGGTGGTATTCATGACCATTTTGCAGAACGTGATATTTGTAGGTAGTAAAGGTAGTGTTGGAGAAGACTTTTACGGATTCCATGGACAGCGAGGCTCACCAATGGAGAGGTTCTTAAGCAGATCAGGCCGAAAATGTCGCTAGAAGCTAGGATCACCAAGCATAGATTGGCATATTTTGGTCATATTATGAGGAGAAAATCCCTGGAGAAGGACATCATGCTCGGAATGGTCAGTGGCAAGAGAGGAAGAGGCCGACCAAGAACCCACTGGCTTGACACCATCAAGAGTGATACTGGAATGGACATAGCCAATCTGAAAGAAGCGGCCTAGGATAGAACTGACTGGAGGACACTGATCCATCGAGTAACCGAGAGTTGACTTTGACTGAGCGGATAGATAGATAGAAAGGTGGAAGGTGTCAACAAATAGAAATATACTCTCACTGGTTGCAACAGAATATATTTTATGGAAAGCATTCAAGTGCTGGGTGGTAGTGGTACTGAGCAGAAACCCAGAATAAAAAGGAGAGAGAGAGAGAGAGGGAGATAACTTTATTCAGGCTGTTCTGTTGATCCTATCAACTGGAACTCTTGTTGTTGTAACCAATGGAGTGCTATATATATATATATATAAATAAAAACACACACACATATACATATATGGGTGATATTGGGTAGAATCAGTGGAGTGTTCAGCAAAATGCCTGGTGGTGTTAGGTTACATGCCTTGTGTTTTGAGTTCAAATTGCATCCCTGCATTCCATGTCAAGTTTGCCTTTCCCTACATCAGAGGTTGATAAAATATGTATCAGGAAAATTACTGGTTGGTGGTGATGGTGGGGTTAATAAATAAATGGCCAAATCTGAGAATTTTGGAAGGTCATACCCCCAGCATGGCCACAGTCCAATGGCTGTAAGCAGTAACAGAAGAAAAGAATAAGAACGATACCTTGATCATTTCTTCGCGATGAGCATCTGGATCATGTCCAGCAATCGGAATAACCTTCACCTTCTGTGTTTTGGTTGACCTATCTGCTATAGACATTGTCATCTTTCTGTGGGTGAATGATTCTGTGGAATGAGGTCTGGAGACAGAGAAAAGGAGAGAGAGAGATTCATTAATAATAAAATGTGTTTTCTGCACATTTTTAAGAAAAAGTAATTAAATATAAAACTATTGACATAAAAATTCTTAGGTCTTTTATAGTACCAATGCTCTGGGGACAACCAGAAATTTACAACATGCCGTCTTGCATCATAGGACACCAATGATAAATCCAATAGTGTTGAAAGCATTTCTTTGCCGATGTGCAAGCTAATGATTGCCTCTTCCGTAACAAACTCAAAATAATGGAAAGGTAATCAACTCTAACTATTACAGGTATACACACACACACACACATTATTTACCTGAATGTCAGTTTGGTTTTGAATATGGATTGTCCTTGAAGACCAGTACCCTGGCGGACAAACAAGTGGTTGTAATCTCCTTGAAGCAACATTGGGTGGACATCAAATATTTCACTGCCCAAGTGAAGAGAAATGCTGAAATAACATAACAATGGAAGATTGGTTGTTAATGGAATATAAGGAGTAAATATATTTTGGATTCAATTCTAAAATATGATACCAATTAAGTTCTGGATAGATATAATTGATTATACTTTAACCCCAAAATTTGAGGTTTTGTATATTTATTTAAGTACTTAATCTGGCATTTTGTATGCCAGAACTATATTACCTAATATAGTTGGTGAAAACGTCCAACCCATGCTAGCATGGAAAACGATGATGATGATAATAATAATAATAATTGCTATACAGAATGTAGAACTTGTATTGCTGGTTGTGAGGTTTCGTGTAACCGTGATTGGTCACCAGGGTGGTGCATCACTGCTATGGGTTTGTCTTCATCCACTCATTGCAAATAGCTTGACAGGCAGATGAAAACTTAACAATTTTTTCACGTTTCTAGAATTTTTCAATGCGACAATAAAGAAATGTTTGTCAAAAGTAATTAACCCATTAAATAATGTAAGAAATAAATTAGGTGTGACGAGGAAGGAGGTATAAAATGATATGACTTCCACGTAAGTGCCAACGTTAATGTAAACGAGATTTCTTAAGTTTGTGCGAACAGATTGTGATATTTTAGCTTGATTTCAATAGTTGGCGTAACTTCGGCATAGGTACCAGAAGTACCAGATACATTTCAAGAAAGTATTTTTTTAAATATATATATGGGAGGTTAGGGTTAGGGTTATGGGTGGGAGAAAAGGGTTTCTGTTATGTTCAGAAATGTAAACAAAGCCATTTACGGTACCTATACCGAAGGATCGCCCAATAGTTTATTGCTAGCAACAATTATTGTGCCTAGCAAATTATGCTCATATGCCTCCCTAGTTTACAACACTCGGTATCCCACCAGTAATATAGCCGCATTAGACGCAGGAAAACTTTTTGGATACACTTAAAAGTTGAAAAGGCGGGCCTTTTCTTTTTTTCTTTATAAGGACAGTAATCGCTTTAATTTATCTGAAGAGTTAAGAATGTAAGGGGCACAACTCTGTAAATATTCTTTTCTACTCGAGGCACAAAGCCCGAAATTTTGGAGTAGCGAACCAGTCGATTAGATCGACCCCAGTACGCAACTGGTATTTAATTTATCGACCCCGAAAGTATGAAAAACAAAGTCGACCTCGGCGGAATTTGAACTCAGAACGTAAAGACAGACGAAATACCGCTAAGCATTTCGCCCAGAGTGCTAACGCTTCTGCCAGTTCGCCGCCTACAAATTTATAAATATTGCTAATTGTTAGACTATGGCATGTTAGAATTGTCATTTCCTGACAAAATATTTCTTAAATGAGTCAACAAGAAGGTAGGGCTCTACACGGTCGCTCGTTCTGACCAAAATCTGCCTCGAGTCATCCAACCATTTTGGAACACCTCTGATAATAGTTTTGTTCAACTATGTTTTACTGAATAAGCCAATGAAGTACCTTCTATGTGGTCGCTTGATCTGCAAGAAATAGCAGCTCAAAGAATAACATCATTTTAGATAAAGAAGGATAGATTGCACAGTTATATCCTTTCATATCCAAAAGACAGAATGGTTACAGAATACTTTTGATGATAGATTGCTTCGCCCAAATTCATC
This sequence comes from Octopus sinensis, assembly GCF_006345805.1. Taxonomy (NCBI): domain Eukaryota; kingdom Metazoa; phylum Mollusca; class Cephalopoda; order Octopoda; family Octopodidae; genus Octopus; species Octopus sinensis. The sequence continues at coordinate 29,731,129 of NC_043019.1, read as the reverse complement.
TAGGATCAATATTGTGGTCATTCAATCTGCTAGAAACAGAAACCAAATCTCTCCAAAGTCACTTGCGGTATTTGTTTTGGCTCTAGGTACTCAAGTTCAAATCCTGCTGAGGTCAAGCTTGACTTTTATCCTTTTGGAAGTTTATGAATAAAGTACCACTCCAGTACTCTTACTTGTTTCGGTCATAGGATAGCAGCCATTCTGGAGCATCACCTTATTAGGTTAGTTAGTCAAACAAATCAGCATGGAAAGTGGACATTAAATGATGATGATTTTTATCTATGGATTGTATCCCTAATTCAAAGGTGTAGCCTGTTACAAATCCACAAGACGTGTGTGTTTAATACTGTTGTGATTTTAGTTTTGATCACGTGATTTTGATTGTCCCGATTGCTGTTATATGCCTGCAGTGCAACTGCACGGAGTTCTGTTCTTGTGGCATGACGTGTTCAGTGTTGATTTTAGTTAGTTGAGAATGTAGCAACTCACTGCATAAAAATGTTATTGCGTTGAAGTTTGGTTTTGCTTACAATCTAGCAATCTTTGTTTGTATTGTATATTGCTGTATTTTTAGTTGATTAAAACCTTTTAAAACTTTGATATTCGAGTTTGGGTTTATAACAAATACATTTTGCAGAGTAGAATTTGATGCCTTTTAAAAACTTACCTGCCATCAGACCACCGAACCATTCTGGCATTACTTTCTCGAAGAACGTTACCATTGTCATCTTTCATTTCATTTCCACTTTCATCCTTTTTAGTTCTCCACCGAATAGTATTTTCAACCTTAATAGTTAAAAAACAGACAAAACAAACCATTAATGAAAAGAAGAAAAACCAGAAATGAGTTATTAGCAAGAAAAGAAGGGATGATATCTTAATGAAACAAATATAGAAAAATTGTATGAAGAATGAGAACATTTTCCAATTTCCAATCATTTGTGGTCATGAATTTTGAGTAATAACCGAAAGAGTATGATTGTGAATGTAAGTGCTCAAAATAGAGCTTCTCTGAAAGATCTCTGGAATAACATTACTTGACAGGGTGCATGGCTTGGAGGTCAAGGAGCCTCCCCAGGTTGAGCCAATACTTCTCCACATCGAGAAGTCACATCTTCAATACTAAAGACATGCAATTAGAATATCACAGGAAAGAACTGCGAAACACAATTCTTCAAGCCAAGCCAACCAGCAGGAAGCCTAAGGGTAGACCAAAATTGAGATGGTTATGGTGCAATGATGGTTGCTTTTGATTGAACCCTATGGATGAAGTGCCTGAGGACTCTATCCCATAGCCCTCTTAGGAACTGTGGGTGAAGAAGACAGACAGTTCAGCAAAAGAGACCAAAAGAATAAATGGCAGGTTTAAAAGCAAAACCCTTCAAGGCGGTGCCCCAGCATGGCCACAGTCCAATGACTGAAATACACACACACAATTAGGACAGTCATGGTTGGAATACCTTTGATCACAAGTTTGAGGAAGTCCCTTAACCGTTAAACTATGAAATTATATTTCATGGATATTCCAAAAATGATGTTGAATATCTACCAAAAAATAGAAATGGTATTTTCTGCAAAGTAACATAGCTTCAATAAACTTGCCAAATCTTAATAGAAAATAAATTCAAACATGACATGCTTCAACAAAAGGTAGATTGGTATATAAAACTGCTTTCTGCAGTCAAGGGTTATGGAATTTTGAGTGAATAGATCTGATTTTTCACAGTAAAAGGAATAACTACATTATAATGGTGACTGATATAATATAGTAACGTCAAACTTTAGTGATTATCCTAGATTCTATCACTATACGTGTATATGTGCGTGAGTGTTTTTGTGTGTGTGTGTGTATGTGTGAGAGAGAGAGAAAGAAAGAAAATTCCATTCCCATAAACTGAAGATACAGCTGCTTCATTCATTCTGAATAATTTAAAACTTTATGGTATTGAAAATAATGTGTAGGAGAATTGACGGATGACAATATTAAATAATTGCTTTACATTTACCGGATGTATTTACAGAAGCTCAGAATGAGGTGGACAATCTGCTGGAATGCTATGAGTCACATCAAGGTAGAGATGTGAAGGAGAGGCAATTATGTCCGGGATGGGTGACATTCTAGCAATAAAACTTTGCATTTGGTATCAATAGAAAGCAATACGGTTGTATGATGCCTGTTTCAACAGTACTGAGATATATGGAAGAAGTATACAGACAAAAACTGAAGATGTGTTATAGAAATTGGAGAGGAATGAAGTATGAATGATTTCACTGAACAACTGACCATAAGGTCACTGGAAAGTATAAGAGAATAACGGTTGTATTGAGCTGTTGTTTATTCAAGACAGATGTTTCTTTACTACCCACAAGGGGCTAAACACAGAGAAGACAAACAAGGACAGACAAACGGATTAAGTCCATTACATCGACCCCAGTGCGTAACTGGTACTTATTTAATTGACCCCGAAAGGATGAAAGGCAAAGTCAACCTCGGCGGAATTTGAACTCAGAACGTAACAGCAGACGAAATACCTATTTCTTTATTACCCACAAGGGGCTAAACACAGAGAAGACAAACAAGGACAGATAAACGGATTAAGTCCATTACATCGACCCCAGTGCGTAACTGGTACTTATTCAATCGACCCCGAAAGGATGAAAGGCAAAGTCAACCTCGGCGGAATTTGAACTCAGAATGTAACAGCAGACGAAATACCGTTAAGCATTTAGCCTGGCGTGCTAATGATTCTACCAGCTCACAGATGGAATAACAACCTGCTTGAGACTACTCCTTGTTCTACAATACAAACTTACAGTTTAAAGGTGGCTTAAATTAAAACCATCCATCAAAATTTCCTGTTAACTTACATTCTAAATACCAGCTTAATATTCCTTTCTACTATAGACACATAGCTTGAAATTTTGAGGGGAGGGTGCAAGTTGATTACATCAACCCCAGTACTTGACTGGTACTTATTTCATCGACTCCAAAAAGAAGAAAGGCAAAGTTGACCTCAGTGGAATTTGAACTCAGAACATAAATATGAATGAAATACTTCTAAATATTTTGCCCAGCGTGCTTATGATTCTGCCAGCAGTTAGTTTATTAGATTCATCATAATTTAATAAAAGAACATTAATTGAAATAAAGGTGGAGTATTTCAACAGAAAGATGGTAACAAAAGGGTTAGTCATAGGTTTGTTTCACCAGGCCTGACATGGGACTAAATAATAGCAACAACACCACTGCTTGCTCACTGCCACTATCTTCGGCATTTTCAGCATACAACAACAAACTTATCAAAGAAGGAAGATCTACGCAGCTATTCAACCAGTTAGAAATAGTAGCTAAATCCCCATTAAATCATCAGATCACATACAAAATAAATAAATAAATTGCAGTCTGTTGAAAGATGGGATAGCTATGACTTGTATGTGTCTGATCATAGGTCTGTTTGCTTGCTCAAGGTTGTCCTAGGGCTAAACAACAACAAAATAACAGTACAATTTTATTAGAAAAACGTTTACCTTTAATTTTAACCTGGCTCTACCTTCTTCATCTATCACTTCATCTTCATCTATTTCATCTTCATACGTCATGGCATCAAAAGGTCTAGAGATTAAATAATAAATAAATATACAAATTTTAATACATGTGCATGAATATATTATACAAACACTCACACACATACATATGCACATATTTATATAAGTATATCATTATAAACATCTTACATTTGCCTTCATACTAGTGTGTGTGTGTGATGACAGGATCTGACAAGATGGAAAACTGCATTGCATTATACATCAATAAAATTACGTATGTATGTGTGTATATATGTGTGTTTGTATACATATAATTATATAGGTATACTCATGAATATGGAGGCGCAATGGCCTAGTGGTTAGGGCAGCGGACTCGCGGTTGGAGGATCGCGGTTTTGATTCCCAGACTGGGCGTTGTGTGTGTTTATTGAACGAAAACACCTAAAAGCTCCATGAGGCTGCGGCAATGGGGGTTGTGGTGACCCCTGTTGTACTCTTTCGCCACAACTTTCTCTCGCTCTCTCATCCTGTTTCTTGAGTAATGCTGCGATGGACTGGCATCCCGTCCAGCTGGGGGGAACACATACGCCACAGAAACTGGGCCCATGAGCCTAGCTAGGCTTGAAAAGGGCAACGTTTATCGTGATACTCATGCATACACTATTTCATTTCTACTCTAGTGTTTGGCATGCTTCTAGTGCAGCGTCTGCATCTTGCATTCATGCACACCAATGCAGCCAAAATGTTTCAATTAATACTTTACACTGTCTGATTGTCTGATGCTGGAAACCTACTATTGTTAGATGGCGCTGAAGGCCCTGTTTCCCATCACAAGGTGGGTAATGGCAGATGGAATATTGCAATGCATCTCATCTAAAGCCTTGATAATCTATAGATTCTACCAAAAAAGGGGCAAAAAGACAAAGAACCAGTGCAAATACTGCAAGGCATTCTATCCAATGGTTCTGCTAGTCCCAGCACTGCTGCTGCTGCCACCATGTGATTTGAAGGTTGCAAGGAAGAATTGCAAGATGGATTCTTCAGACTGAGCCAAGTGGCAAGGGACTTAGGGGTAGACTAAGAATGAGATAGTTGGATAATACCCATAGTCTCAGATGGTCATGCTTGGGAATCCAACCAGAAAGTCCGATAACGGTTGCTTTTGATAACACCCTATGGAAGGGATGGATAGATGGAATAAAAGAGCCTTTCTTTTACTAAATCTGTGGCCATGCTGGAGTATTACTTCAAACAAACCAACCCCAGTTCCTATTTTTTAAGCCTGGAACCTATTCTTCTGGTATCTTTTACTGAACTGTAAAGTTATGGGATGTAAACAAACCAACTCTGGTTGTCAATAGGTGGTGGGTAACAGACACAACACAAACACACGTGTGATGGGCTTCTTTCAGTTACCATCTATAAAATTCAGAAGACAGACACTTAAGGTGCCACATAATGGAACTGAACCTAAGACCATATGACTGGGAGGCAGGCTTCTTAACCACACACAAATGCCCTGCCTGTAAAAAGCCTTTTTAACAATTTGGTTTATATCTCGACCACGGACCTATGTGAATGCTCGCAGCAGAATGGACTCCACTGTAGGTCACTCAGGAGCAGGCTTAAGAACACCACCCGGTCCTGAGTGACCAGGTGATGTTTGTAAGCCAGTGACAGCTATGCCTGACACCTGGTTAGGTTTAAGGATGTTAATAAATAGTTTAAGAGGTTAACCACAAATAACCAACTGAGAAAGTAAATGTGATGATGATGATGATGATGATGATGAAACTAAACTGTGTGAGAGAAAGAGAGAGCATGTGATAACATGATGGAGGGAATGAGAGAGAGTGAGAGAGAACACGAGGGAGAGTGTGTGTGTGTGTGTGAGAGAGAGAAAGAGAACATGAATGAGAAAGAAGAGGCATGAAAGAAAGAGTGAGCATGAGAGTGTGAAAGAGAGAACATGATGGAGAGAGAGAGTGTGCATGAGAGAGAAAGAGATAGAGCATGAGAGAGAGAGAGAGAGAGAAAAACAGAGATTACCTCCACCTTTTGCTCTCTCCAAATCATACACATAAGGTAAGCTCTAGACATTTGTTAAATAGTAACACTTATCAGAATTGTTTACACATTTTTTAATATATTTTTTGTGTGTTTTTTTCTTCTTTTGCTTAGATGCAATTATGCAAATGCAGAACTGGATGGTTTCGGAAATGGAATTGCTTGAGAAGAACACTTTTCCTTTTAAGTTAATTATTTCTACATAACATTATTGAACAGAGAAATTCACTCAACTTTGTAAATGGAGGGAGGGAGGGAGAGACAGAGAATAAAGTAAGTCAGAAAGAGATTGGTACAAATGTGTGTGTGTGTGTGTATAGGCGTAGCAGTGGCTGTGTGGTAAGTAGCTTGCTTACCAACTACATGGTTCTGGGTTCAGTCCCACTGCGTGGCACCTTGGGCAAGTGTCTTCTACTATAGCCTCAGGCTGACCAAAGCCTTGTGAGTGGATTTGGTAGACGGAAACTGAAAGAAGCCCGTCGTATATATATATATATATATATATGTGTGTGTGTGTGTGTGCGTGTGTTTGTGTGTCTGTTTGTCCTCGCAACATCGCTTGACAACCGATGCTGGTGTGTTTATGTCCTTGTAACTTAGCGGTTCGGCAAAAGAGACCGATAGAATAAGTACTAGGCTTACAAAAAATAAATCCTGGGGTCGATTTGCTCGACTAAAGGTGGTGCTCCAGCATGGCCACAGTCAAATGACTGAAACAAGTAAAAGAGTATATATATATGGTAAGAGGGAGAGAGAGAGAGAGAGAGAGAGAGAGAGAGAGATAGAGAGTGAGGGAGATAAAGACCCAGCAATATGTGAAAATAGTCACACATTAAATATTAATGAATTGAAATTTGGTCAGGAAATGTTGATTTTGTGTATATATATATATATATATATATATATATATATATATATTAATATATATGGAACAGATAATTCTATAAACGATTTAACACACACCACCCTGCCAAATAACAATAACAACAACAACAAAGGCGACCAAATACCATTTTGTATGACCAAACTTCCTTTATATGAATGTGCTTAGCATAAAATAACCCAGCATATTATTTATAGGTATGGAAGTGTCGGTTTTATCTGCAACCTTTGACATAAACCTCTTCCACTAAATTATGGAGATGAGAAGAATAATTCTGAATGTATTATTCCAACAGATGGAATAATAATAATAATAATAAGAAGAAGAAGAAGAACAAGAACAACAACAATAACTCCAGCGTCACTTTGATGGTGTGTTCTGCTCTCTCACTCAATAATAATAACAATAATAATAATAGTAATAATAATAATAATAATAATAATAATAATAATAATAATAATAATAGTAGTAATAATAATAATAATAAGAATAACAATAATAATAATAATAATAGTAATAATAGTAACAATAATAATAATAATAATAATATAATAATAGTAATAATGATAATAATAAGAAGAAGAATAACAACAATAATAATAATAACAACCAAAGCATCACTTTGATGGTGTGTTCTGCTCTCTCACTCATTAACAACAACAATAATAAAAACAGATGGAATAATAAAAAAAGAGAGGAAGAGAGAGAGAGAGATGAATGAAGTGTTATTTAATGTGGGATGTCCAAATTAGCTGCAAGTGAATTATTATGTATGAACTGGCTGTTACTTCCTTTGTTCCACACACACATCACTCATTTTAAAACAAGACACCATCGGATGAGCAAAACAGGAAAAATACACCCACCCCCACTCCTTACTCATAATGATCTCTCTACTTATATACACACACACTCATACACATGTAAAGACAAAACCAAATCCATACCTCCCACGCACGCTAACATAAAACGCATTCCCACCCTGTGAAGCGGGTGGGGTGAGGGTGGGGTTCACGCAACCAGTTGGGAATACCAGCCAAATCTACCTCCCTCAAAGCACACTCCATGTCTTAACCCTTCAGCATTCAGATTTCGAATGTAATGCTTATTTATTGACACTCCTTTGAATTAATCATGTATTATCTCATAGCTTCAACATTTCGATGAGGCGTTTGTTTATTTTTAGAATGACATTGTAGGGTAGTGTGAGAGGCCACATCTGGTCAGCTAAGATGTTAAAAGCTTAAAAAAATGAATGGACAAAGTAGTTCTAGAAGTACAATATATACTTTATAAAAGATAACAGATATATTACACACACACACATACATAAATAAATACAGACATATATATGGATATAAATTTTATCAATTAACAGCCAGTGCTGGCTGAATGGTCCCGAGCTGGTGGCATGTAAAAAGCACCATTCGAGCATGGTTGTTGCCAGTACTGCCTGACTGGCTTCTGTGCCGGTGGCACGTAAAAAGAACCATTCATGTGTGGCTGATACCAGTACTGCCTGACTGTCTCTCGTGCCGGTGGCACGTAAAAAGCACCCACTACACTCTTGGAGTGGTTGGCATTAGGAAGGGCTTCCAGCTGTAGAAACATTGCCAGATCGGATTGGAGCCTGGTGTAGCCTTCTGGTTCATCGGCCCTCAGTCAAACCGTCCAACCCATGCCAGCATGGAAAGCAGATGTCAAACGGCGATGACGATGTCTGAAAGAGCTGAAGACGAACATCTTTATTTGGCTAAGTCCTTGTCAACTGTTTCAAGTTTCACTTGAAGAGGATAATGAGGGTGGAGAGGTAAGTCTTGCCTTCGAGCAAATTTGTTGAAATATGGACAAGAAGCTCAAAAACAGTCTGAGTGAACGGGCCTGTTCAGTGCATGAACCTGTAAGCCGAGGAGAGGGCACCTGCCCTAGTGGTCAGTGAATACCACTTTTTACTGCAAATAAATTTGGTATTTACTTGCTGTAAAAAGATAATATACGATTTTAAACTGGAGGAAGGAAGAAAATTTTGAAGTGTTTTGTAATTTTGATATTCATAAGGACATGTTGAATTCTTGAAGCAATACAATGGTCAATTATTATATTGCTTTTTGATTGTTCCTTTTATAAGATTTCTAAATATTTCCTGACTGTAGGATGGATTATGTTTTTGTTGTCTTCAAATTTCCTTGTTAAAGAGTGCTGGTACCATGTAGAAAGCACTCGGTACACTCTGTAAAGTAGCTGGTATTAGAAATGGCATCCAGCCATAGAGACCATGTCAAAGCAGACAGTAAAGTCTGATGCAGTCTTCTGGCTTGCCAGCTCCTGTCAAACAGTCCAATCTATGCCAGTATGGGAAGTGGACACTAACCCTTTTGCAGTTAAACCAGCCGTATCTGGCTCACATATTCTACATACTTTATACTCAAACCGACCAGATATGGCCTCTCACACCAACATTACAATGTCATTCTAAAAATAAACAATCACATCGTTAAATTCTTGAAGCTACAAGATAAAGTAGGATTAATTCGAAATGACGTGAATAAATAAACATTACATTTGACAGAGTAATCTGAAAGCCAGAGGGTTAAATAATGATGATGATGATGATGATGAATGCTTATTAAAGTATTATTTTGTGAATAAAAGTAATTATGAACAGTTTACTGCTGAGATTCATTTGGTATGATGCTAAATTTATTGACGATGCATTAGCTGACAATGAAATTACAGGCAATGTATTTATCGCAGTATAATTAACCAGTAATGATTTCACAGAGAACCAAATAATTGTTGTGGATTTGAGTTTAAAAATAAATGAACAGATATAAGATGTGAATAAATAACCTTGTTTCAACACTGAGGAAATTTGGTAGTTTGACATAATGAAGGGATTTGCCTAGTTTGGTAACAATACGTGGAATTTCAACTTCAATCATTGTCTCCGGAGGTTCCTCTTCTGGTGGGGCCGCAGTTCCTGCTTCTCCATCGCCTTCACCTTCTCCTCCTTCTTCATCTTCATCTTCAATTAAAGGTTTTGTCTGGGATAGAATATGATACAATGGGTAAGATGAAGACTCCTCTGAGAAGAAAAGGGTCAGAAAAAAACAAAACAGACCCCAACATAATGGCTGGGCTCCAGCAAAGATACAACCTACTGATTGACTGGAATAAAACAGCAAATATTTAGCTAGAAATGTTAGTGTGTTCAAGTGAATATTAAATCCTTCTTTATATTTATTTATTTTGACCAACTTTAAATATACTTCATTTTTGTATCTGGTTTGCAGATTCTTTATGGGAATCTGCATGTTGAAACAAATTTTGTTGTGTCTAGGCAGAGTCAAGATGGAATTGAACCAGTGCGTGTGTGAATTATACTGGTATAATGACTCTTCCTAGCTACAACAAAATTTAAATAGACTCTTATACTGTAAGTAGATGTCAGCATGTGTAGAGTAGTAGGCAAAATAGCTTGTGCTTTTTGGTTATATCTTCTTTATGCTTTGAGTTCAGATCATAGCTATGACTATGATATCTTTCATTGAGTCTGAGCATTATAAAATAAGTCATCTATGCCTTAAAAGGCATGTCTCAGTATGGCTGTTGTCCAGAGACAGAAAACAATAAAAGAAATAAGAGAATATCTAATTCATTCCCAAGATCCAAAGAATGAATATGGTATATTCTCTGACTGGCTTCAGTAAATGAACTGTGGCCATACTGCCATACTGGGGCACTGCTTTCAAGATTTCTTGTAGTTAAAATTCCAAAATGTTCTTTGTCCATAACAAAAGAAAAAAAAAATTACCGTTTTACTTTCTTCGTCTTTATCTTCATCTGAGGAGACGTCATCCATATCACCAAATATAGCATCTGCTGTGGCTGGTAGACAAAGGAAGAAGAAAAACTAAGTACACATATATCGCCACATCATCAACATTTGAATATCCACTTTCTCATACTTGCATAGGTTGGATGGAGTTTATTGAAGCAGATTTTCAATGGCTAGATGCTCTTCCTATCACCAAGCAAGGTAATATCTCCACATGACCAGAATATCCTTGCAGAATATTGGAAACTAGCACTATGACCCAGCAACGCCGGGTCATAGTGCTAGTGCATGTGCACATACACGCGAGTACTGTCCAAATCTCCGACCAATCACATACAGCTAGCTGGCATTCAATTGGCGTATCAAGTTTCGGGCATTTTGATTGGGTTTTGGATAGAAAATTCACAAAAAAGTCACTTCTATTGATTTTTTAATGGCTTTGCGAAGTGACTGGGGAAATGTAAAGATGTGCACGACCCCCCCTTGGACGGTTTTGAATGACCATAGAAAGTGCGAGCCCTCTAACTGAAAAATTGTGGATTTGTATAAAGGACACACACACAGACAGACATTTTGCCGTTTATATATATAGAGATGACAGTGCTTGTGTGACAGTGACAATCATTTGGAACTATTATGCATTGTCAAGACAAAGACACACACACAACAAGCTTCTGTTTAGCTTCTGTCAACCAAGCCCACTCACAAAGCTATGGTCACCCCAGGCCTACATACAGTAAGAGACATTTACCTAAGGTCCGATCCAATGAGACTGAACCTGGAACTATGTGGTTGGGAAGCAAACTTGTTACCACACGGCCATCCTGTGCATGTGATAATGATAATACACACACACATACATACTCTTTTACTTGTTTCAGTCATTTGACTGCGGCCATGCTGGAGCACCGTTTTTAATCGAGCAACTCGACCCCGGGACTTATTCTTTTGTAAGCCCAGTACTTATTCTATCGGTCTCTTTTGCCGAACCGCTAAGTAACGGGGACATAAACACACCAGCATCGGTTGTCAAGCAATGCTAGGGGACAAACACAGACACACAAACACACACATACATATATATACATATATACGACAGGCTTCTTTCAGTTTCCGTCTACCAAATCCACTCACAAGGCATTGGTCGGCCTGGGGCTATAGCAGAAGACACTTGCCCAAGGTGCCACACAGTGGGACTGAACCCGGAACCATGTGGTTGGTTAGCAAGCTACTTACCACACAGCCACTCCTGCGCCTATACATACACACACACACAAACATACATACACACACACACAAACAAATGCACAAATGAAAGGAAACAGCAATCAAAGTGTTTCAGAGTTTAATTGTATTAACAGTCTGACTCAGAACCATATTACGTGATGTTTCACACAAGTCAGAAAAGACACTCCTGTTTGTTTGGATAAAACAGTTTTACCCAAAATATGTCACAAAAATTCTCTGTACATTCTAGAGCAGGCACATGCAACCTTTTTCAAGAAATGGGCCACATGAGACATGGCTCATCATCATTGTTTAAAGTCTGCTTTCCATACTGACATGGGCTGAACAGTTTGACGGGAACTGGGCAGGCAGACGACTGTGCCAAACTTCTGTGTCTGTTTTGGCGTGGTTTTTATGGCTGGATGCCCTTCCTAACACTAATAAAAAGAAAAATTCAATGCAATGAAAGGTTTTAAATATACATTTAGTTGAATATGTAATGAGAAAATAATTTTACCAAGGTTATTCTCATCATCAGAACTTTTCCTTTTGTCGTCACCATCCTCTTCATCACTAGAAATCTGTTGCTTCTTTTTTCTCATCCTTCCTTCTGACTCACTGTCAGCACTGCTTGCATGAGATTCAGCATCTGATAGAGAATGGTTAACACAAAATTCTGTAACATCTCCTCACTTAAATATATGGAAAATATTACTGTATGTTCTGGCATAAAGGCAAAATTTTTTAGACATAAGATTTACAGCCAAAAATAAAAGGTAGGTTGACTTGTACACCAAGACGACTTTGGAGGACCAAAAATTATCTGATAGAGAATGGATAACACAAAATTCTGTAACATCTCCTCACTTAAATATATGGAAAATATTACTGAATTTTCTGGCATAAAGGCAAAATTTTTTAGACATAAGATTTACAGCCAAAAATAAAAGGTAGGTTGACTTGTACACCAAGACGACTTTGGAGGACCAAAAATTCTATGTGAAATGCAGCAGTATTTGGAAAAATAGTGACGATGTTTGAGTGTTTATACTGCATGCGACATGACTTATTATCAGGCAAGTCACACTACTAACAAAATGCAATGTAATTTTTTTGTTAGACATACCATACAGAAACTCCCACAGGTGGCAGGTCATCCATAACAAGTATAAATTCAAAAATTTATTTTCAAATTTAATGAATGGAAAAATATTCTTAATTTTGAAAAGGAGACTATTTCAAACTTGAAAGTTAACATCAGCTAACCAGATGTTAGACAAAAATTGTTAAAGACAGGATTAAACGGCTGCAATTTTGTTTTCAGAGAAAGGTCCTTTCTACTACTAACTGCTCAGTAGTGAAGTAGGATGGTTATATTGGCTCAGCCAGGTAAACTAGAACCAGCAGAGTTATGTACCTTCATTGAAAGAGATATAACACACTGGCTGAAATAAGATTTGAACTTCTGACCACGTAATGAGTAGTCCAGCACCTTAACTATAGAGAGACATTGTGAACAAATTAAAAAGCATGCACTAATGAGGGATACTTTATGTGGTCATTCGATCTGCTAGAAACAGCAGTCAAATCTCCCTTAAATCACATCAAAGTGTTTTATAACAAGATTGCATTGGACAGAGTAGTCTCATATACAGAAACATAGACTGATCATGGCTGGAATGTCACTGATCATGTCTTTTGAATTGATGCTAATTTGGTGTTAAACAACAGTAATTAAAATTCAGTATTTAATTATTATTAACTACGTTAAACAGAGTTTCAAAACAAACTATGAAGAATGGTAAATTGGAACTTACCAGACAGTTTTCGTTTCTTTTTCTTCTTCCGATACTCAGCACCAGAATCGTCACTGTCAGCTTTACCACTGCCAGCATCAGACTTGTTCTCATCATCACTGTGATCTTTGGCACTGCTGGCTACAGAACCTTTATCTGACTTGGCATCATCATCACTGCCTCTTCTCACACTTCCATTGTCTGACCCCTTGTCGGAGATATGGCCTTCGTCATCGCTGCCCCTTTTTGCACTTTCATATTCTGATCCTTTGTCGGAGACATGGCCTTCGTCATCAGACTTGTGTTTATCCACCTCCAGATCATCATCACTACCAGCTCTTTCAGATACCTTTTCTTCGTCTGATCTCTCTTTATCTTCAGTATCAGTTACAGACTTTCTCCTCTCAACACTACTAACACTCTTCTCATCATCACTTCTGTTATCATCTTCTCGACTTGCCTTATCAATTTCCATTTTATTATCATCGTCATCATCATCTTCAGGCGCACTGTCTTTATCGCCAGCATGGCTAGCTGCATCACTGCGAGCCACTGATGGTGGAGGGCTCTGATCACTCCGAACAGAAGCAGCGCGGCTTTCATTGCTCTCAGCGGGAGAAGCTGGCCTACTACCGTCACTATGTGGTGAAGCAGGTCGGCTGATATTACTACCCGCGGGTGAAGCTGGTGTACTTGCATCACTACCTGCTGGCGACCCTGGTTTACTGACATCACTCTGTGCAACAGAAGGTGCTTGACTGCCCTCACTTGGTGCTGGGGACCCAGGTCGACTACCATCACTTTGATTAGAAGATCTGGCTTCACTGGCATCACTTTGGTTGGGAGAGCCAGGACGACTGGAATCACTAGCTGGGGAGCCTGCCCTACTAGCATCACTTTGAACAGGAGAGGCTGGCTGACTGCCATCACTTCCTGCTGGAGAAGCAGGTCTACTTACATCACTCGCTTCAGGTGAACCAGGCTGGCTAGCGTTACTAGGAGCTGGAGATGCAGCTTGGCTACCATCTACACTGGGACTTTGAGGGGCTGAACTGGCTTCACTCTTTGCTGGACTGCTTGCTCTGCTGCTCCGCTGGCTCCCACGATCACTTTCAGCAGGGCTGCTACCTCTAGACCTATCTCCACTACCACTACGAACTGATGAAGCAGCAGACCCTGCAGGGCTACCAGACCTGCTACGATCACTTCTGGCTGGACTCCCGGGTTCAGAACCGCTCTCTCTTGGAGATCCAGGTGCACTGTCTGAGCCACTTTCTTGGCCACTACCAGCTCCGCTCTTCGCTGAAGCTGCTGCAGAACGAATGCTTCCTTCATTATCTGAACCGGAATCTGCATTTGACCCAGAACCACTTCCTAGATTATAAAACGAGAACAAAGAAGAATAACAAAATTATAAGCAAAAAATATCAACTAAATGTTTTATAGAGAAGATTTTTGCTCCTTAAATTTTAAAATACTGAACATCAACTATATCACTTTAACAAACAAGAAGGGGTTACATTTGATGTACCTTTAAATTTCAACACATAAAGAGAAGTATAGATTAACCCTTCAGATTAATGTAAAATTGTTTTTATTATAACATACAAAAACAAACAAACACACACACACACACACATGAACAAAAGTAGCTTCTACACAGTTACTCAACCTCCAAGAAATAACAGTGAAATCTCTATCACATAACACCCTACCATCTTAAAAATAAGGAAGGGCACATTAAATAATGTAGTGCATTTTAAAATGTGTGCAGGTATGTATTAAGAATGTTCACTTCACAATCACATGGTTCAGAGTTTCCAATCACTATGCAGGACCTTGGAGAAGTATCTGTTACCATAGGTTTCATTTTATCAAAGCCAACTCTGAGTGAAATTTGTTAAGACAGAAATTATACACAAGGCAGAGGTCAGCCTGGGGCTATAGTAGAATACACTTGCCCAAGTTGCCACACAGAGGACCGAACCTAAAACTATGTAGTTTTAAAGAGAAATTCTTAATGATGCAGCCATGTACCTCTCCAATGTAAAACCTGCAGTTCCATGTAATTACTGGTATTGTTGCTTGGACCTGTCACTAGGTACTAATCACAGAGACTCCAAGAGTGGTACTCATGTTGTACAAGTGTTGTACCACTATAATTCAATGATGTACAAATGTTTTTATGGTGACCTCATTTGTCATTCCATCTACTGAAAGTTCTATGGCAATGGAAGAATGGTGACATATGCAAACCTGTCACCTATGCTTTAAGCCATGTAGATCTGCAACAAGACTGAACAGTCATCTGAGAGGCCATGGATGGGAAGTCAGAAATGTCACTGACAACGCAGATACACAAGGAGATGGCTATCATCTGTAAAGATGGAGTAGTCACCATAAGATATATACATACATACACACACACACTAACATATATATATATACACACACACACATATATATATATTACACACACACAATGGGGTTCTTTCAGTTTCCGTCTACCAAATCCACTCACAAGGCTTTGGTTGGCTCAAGGCTATAGTAGAAGAGACTTGTCCGAAGTGCCACACATTGGGACTGAACCTGGGACCATGTGGTTTGGTAAGCAGGCTGCTTACCACACGGCCACTCCTGCACACACACACACATACATATATATATATATATATATATATATAAATAAGCTTTCAACAAGTAGAAGTAACTTATTTATTTATTTTTTTTTAACACTGTGTTAAAGTCATACAATTGATATTTGCACAGAAAAACCAAATCAGTATAAAGAATTAGTTTTATTTTACCAGATTTTTCATCACCTGAGCCACTGCGCTGACTTAAGGGACTGGCAACAGGACTCGCAGGTCCTGATCCTGTGGAAAAAAGAAAACAAAAACAGGTTAGGTTACTAGTTAATATATATATATATGTAAATATAGGGAGAGTTTACGAAAAAAACAAAAGACGAAGACAGGTGGTGTACAAAACAAACAGATGTATTAGTATAACGCTCAGGAATAGAAAAAGTCTACGCTCTTCTACAGAAAGGGACACAGAAAAAACAAGGAGAGAAAAAAAAATGTGTGTAGGGGCTAACGATCTATCATGAGCAGCATCTAGGAGGGAAGGCAGACTTGAAACTGAAGGTGGCGATAGGGAAGACTGACTGGATTATGGTGAAGAATGTTCCAGTTGAGCCAATCAACATAACAACCTGCCTGCGAAATTTGTGTGCAAGTGGTTGAGCAATCCATAGACACATCAAATGTAACAACCTGGCCCTTTGAACTACAGATACAACTCATTTTTGCCAGCTGAGTAGAGTGGAACAGCATCAAGTAAAGTGTCTTGCTCAAGGATACTACGAACTGCTGGGAATCATCATCATCATCGTCATTTAACGTCCGTTTTCCATCCTAGTATGGGTTGGATGGTTCGACCGGGGTCTGGTAAGCCATGGAGGCTGCACCAGGCTCCAGTCTGATTCGGCAATGTTTCTACAGCTGGATGCCCTTCCTAACGCCATCCACTCCGTGAGTGTAGTGGGTGTTTTTTACGTGCCACCGGCACAGGAGCCAGAGCAGGCTGGCAAACGGCCACGATCGGCTGGTGCTTTTACGTGTCACCGACACGGACGCTAGTAACTGCCATGCTCGAACAGTGCTTTAACGTGTCACCAGCACTGGTGTCTTAACTACAACAATTACCATTCGAATTTTTGATGTTGACGAACTTGACTCAACAGGTTCCTCAAGAAAAGCCGGTCACTCTACGATCCAAATCAAACTCACAAATTCATGACAGTGAGCCAAAATATACTAACTACTAAGCCATATACCTTTACTGGTAGTGAGGAAGAAACTATAACA
Source organism: Octopus sinensis (assembly GCF_006345805.1). Classification (NCBI taxonomy): domain Eukaryota; kingdom Metazoa; phylum Mollusca; class Cephalopoda; order Octopoda; family Octopodidae; genus Octopus; species Octopus sinensis. The sequence continues at coordinate 29,713,900 of NC_043019.1, read as the reverse complement.
CATAAAGCACAGACTATCTGATGACACGCAGTTCCATCTACTCAATTTAATATTTCACTCTTAAGGCTTAGACTGATACAAGATAATGACAGAAAACACTTGTGTAAAGTGCTGTATACAGGTGGGATTGAATCTAGAATTACACGAAGATGGAGAAGTAACCTTAATTATATGGCATTCTCCCTGCACCATATCTCATTTACCTTAGGAGCCACAGAAGTTAAATGGATGATTTCTTTTTGATTGCAAATTAACTCTTTTGTCAGCATTTTCTGTTGAAATAGACTCTTTTTCTATCAATTAATTTTGAAAATAATGAAAAAATTAGCAAAATAATTTTGTCACTATTAAGCGGATGCCTGGAGCATAAATTAACATGGAATCTTGAGGGAAGGTTTTTTTTTAAAATTCATATCACTTTAACCTGTTTGTTACCATATTTCTGTCGAAATACACCGCTTATGTTTTAACTAATTTCGAAAATAATGAAGAATTTATTAAAATAGTTCCTTCCTTATTAAGCTGGTGTTTGCAGCATAAATTAAGGTTTTAGTTTAAATCATTTTAAAACAGAAAGCTTGTATCATAGAACCATGAGTGGATTGAGGCAGGTTGGTACCATAAGGGTTAAAACAGGTACTTTATATAATAGACCCAGGGACAGTCTCAGTTGGACTGGTACCAAAAAAAGTTTAAAATCTTCCCAAAATACTGCCTTAGAAATACACTGAATGACTTTTATCTGGTAAATCCTATGGTACAGAACAACTGCTAGACCAGAGCAGGGCATACATACAGCTGTTAGGTCACATCTATTTTTTTCAGAATTTCTAGTGATAGTATTCTAATCCATTAATCAATGCTTCAGGAAGGTTCAGAAGGATAGGGGAGGGGAGGGGAGGAAAGGAAGGAAGGGTAGGTGGAGAGTTACTCTTAATTGTCATAATTGACACATTCCTCTGTACAATATTTTATCATCCAATCTCCATCCACTCACTCATCCAGAACTGTTTCAAGCACTACAAAAGCTAAAAGAACAACAAAATATATATTGATTACATTGAACTAACTTAACCCTCCTTGTACTCAATCACCTCCTCCTACTCCAACACACAAGTCAACTGCTTTATCAGTTAAAGCACACAAGCCTGCTCCCTGCTTCATCCATAATAACAAATGCAAGGAATATTTAATATTGCCTGAGGTGGTATTTTTTTCAAGACAAAAAGCTGTTGATAAAAAAAAATATAAAAAAAAAAACGATACACAAATAATATGAGATGGAATTATTTGAAAGAAAACAGAAATGAGCCTTTTTTGTTTTGTTTTGATAAAAAGGAAAGATAGTAAATTAATAATTTAAAATCCAGTTTACTGAACGACTCCCTTAAAGGGAACCATAGCAACTAGTTTTGAAGTGTGCTGACAGTTTTGCAAGAGGTGTTAATGAGATTTTTCTGCTGTTTTATTATTATTATTTTTTTTTAAAAAGGGTTACAGTAAGGTAAACAATTAGGAAGTGGAAACCAAAGAAGAGGAGGTGACAAGTTTTTAGAACTATAAACTAAAACAATTCCAAATTATTGCTTAACCCTTTTGCTGTATAAATCAGATATATCCTATCAAAATTTCATTACCCTTAACAGTGGAAAGCAGTTCCATACACCGATCTAACTTTCTGTTGAATGTCATGTTTGAAACTATTTTCTCTTAAGATATGGCAAATTTACTGAAGCAATGTGACTTGCAGAAAATACCAGTTATTCTTTTAAAGATATTTAACATCATTACTGGCATAAACATGTAATTTAATTTCATAGTGAAAGGGTTAAGGGACCTTGTCAAACCAGTGATCAAAGACACTTCAACCATGACTGTCCTACTTTTTTTTACTAGTTACACTGAATTCAAGACCACATGATCCAATGTCTCCTATTTTTACTTTAACCCTTTTACTGCAGAAATCAGATATACCCTATCAGAAATAAAGAAGCATAAAATTAAAATTTAACAAAATTAAAAAGAGGTTTTTATTAAAAGCTATAAAGTAAAAGGATATGAAAAATAAAAACTATAAAAATATTATAGAAAAAAAAAGGACCATCTGTATTTACCAGTTCCAAAATGTAAAAAACATTGAAGTTAAAACTGAAAGACTCATCCTTGTCTTACAAATGACTAGTTTAAGACATAACTCTTCTATTTCGCAATTAAAGCATTGCTTAAATTTAAAATTTAAATAAAAAATAATAATAATAATAATGAATTTATTGTGTACAGTGCTTAGGTGCACTACAACTAATCAGAAAAAGTAACCGAAACTGCATGAACAGTACATAGAATATGCACAAGAAGTGAACAGGTAAAAAGTCTTAAAATAAAGAAAGGAGGAAGATATGGGGATAGGGAGCATCAGGTGTACTGGTGGTGAATTTCAGGAAGCATGGCAGTTTTGAAGGATGTAGTGGTATCAACAGCTAACAACTGATGGAGGTAATTTATTCCATACTTAAGCAATTCTAAGTGTGTAAAAATGTAAATATGAAATTTTACATTAACCTATTTATTAATGGAAATCAAATATATTCACTCAAAATTTGATTACCCTTAACTGAAAGTATTTTTTTATTAAGATATTTCAAGTCTGAGACAATGAGAGTTGCAGAAAATACCAATTCTATTTTTTGGTAGATATCTAATATCATTACTGAAATAGTTGAAATTTAATTACATAGTGAAATGGCTAAATGAAATGTAAATTATATTGTAAAAGCATGTAAAAACTATTAAAGAAACATATCTATAGAACAGGGTTATATCAAAAGTCTGAATCCAAAATTTGTTGATAGGAACAAAATTGCTTCTACCAGACTCTCTTTCATGGAAACCCTTCAATCTAATTTATTGGGTTGTCCGGAAAGTTCATGCCGATATATGAACCATTTTGTTGTACAATGCGTCTCCATCTTTCCTTTAACTTGAAAATACCCTCTTCCCAGAATTGAGCTGGTTTCATGGCAAAGAATTCATCAAGGTATCTTTTTACGTCATCCAAGGAATTGAAATTTTTACCATCAAGACTATTCTGCAGAGACCTGAATAAGTGGAAATCCGAAGGAGCAATATCTGGTGAATATGGAGGGTGGGGTAACACATCCTAGCTGAGCTGCAGCAATTTTTGTCTGGTTCCCAAAGCATCAAGTGCCGAAAATGAACTTTTTTATCTTCCATTTTAAAGGGTTACAGAATTAACAAGGGGTTATAGGAACATAAACCTTCTTCCATGAAAAGATAGCTTAAACTGTGCTCTAAATGGAGGTGTAGTCAAATCCTATTTTATGGACTCAATCATGTTCTAAATTAGGTCGAAAAGTAAGCTATCATAAATCAGCACAAACTTTCCAGACAACCCAATAGTTAATTTTCAATGTAGAAAGCAGTTAAATTAATATCTGTGAAAATGGGAATTTTAATGCATTATATAACAACAATTTGTGAATGCACATAGTTGAGTGGTTAGCGTGTTGCACTAATGATCACAAAATTGTGGTTTCAATTTCCAGACTGGCAGTATGTTGTGTTCTTGAACAAAACACTTCATTTTACATTGCTCTAGCCTTCTCAATTGTAAATGGGTACCCTTGCAACAGACTGATGCTTCGTTCAGCGGGAATGTTGGCCTGCCTGGCATCATTTGAAAGCTACTACAATGTGAGGAAGTGCATTGTGATCAGGAGTGTATAACAACATTTGAAAGTCTGGCCGACACAGTAATATTACAATTTATATTTATATGGAGTTGGAGTATTTTAACTAACCAAGATTCCACAGCCCTGGCTCAATGTCCTTTGAATTAGTAACATATTGCGGAATATGTAAACCACAAAGGGTGGCCACTTTATGTGTGTGTGTGTTGTAGCTTGCCTGAAGCATTGTAGAACAGAAGTAGAAAATCAAAAGGGGAATAAAGAAAACTTTTACATTTTGGGAACAAAAGCCTACCTTCAAAAGAAAGCAATTCAAGAAATGTATAACAAAATTATGTAAAATACACATTTCCTGGACTGCTTTCCTTTTGAAATAGGCCTTTGTACCCAAAATATAAAGTTTTTTTTTTTGCAAAACTTTCTACATTGTTAGAAGCTTTTTTTTATTTTCCTTTTCATTTTAAGTATAATTAAGTGTGTGGGTGTGTGTGCATGTGCACGCACATATGTCTGTTGTAGTCTCAAGTGCAGTGTGCCTAGGAAAAAGGACAGAAAGATCACAACAGGAATGTTTTTCATAGGTGTGCCTAATCAGGGTCGAGCCAATCCCGAGTTGGCCTTTTACCATTCACACTGTTTTGTCCAAAGTAAAAAGGTAGAGACTCGCTCTGAAATACAAGTCTGGGCAAAGTTGTTTATGGGAGACCAGCAGTCGCCCCTGCAACTGATGTTATCAAAGGGAAAGTCAAAGGCCGATACAGCTTGGCACCATTGATGTCGCAACTCATTTCAACAGATGAGTGAACTGGAGCAACATGAAATAAAATGAATTGCTCAAGAACAACACAGCCTGGTCTGAGAATCGAACTCACAACCTCATGATTGTGAGCCCAACCATTAACCCTTTCATTACTGTATTTATTTTGAGATGCTCTGTGTTTCTTTCAATTACTTCAAATATAACAAAGAATTTAGTAAAATAACTTAGTTATCATTCAGCTAGTGTTAGGAACATCAATTGTGACTGAGGTTTGGTGGAAGATTTTAATTCAAAACTTATGAAAACAAGACATTTGTACTCAGAACCAGAGCCGGTTTCAGCCGGGTTGGCAACAAAAGGGTTAAGTCATGTACCTTCACAAAAGTAATGGTTATTTATTCACATTCTTTTTAATTAATCAAGCATTATTTTGTAGTCTTGAGATTTTGATGAGGTAACTTAATTTTTACAATGATATTGTAGAGTTATTTTGAGAAGTCAGATCTGATCAGTTTGAACATAAAACAGAGAATATTTTAGCCGGATATGGCCAAATGTGGCTGGATTAAATGCTTAAGGTTTAAACAACAACAACAACAGCTGGTTCTGCAATATCCTCCTTGATGGCCTTTTCAAATACTGTATTTTGTAGAATACCAGTCAAGTTTTTCAGACCAAAATTTACAGCCAATAAAGAATAGGTCTACTTATACACCAAGATGACTTTGGAGGGCCAAAAATTCCATGTGAGATGCAGTAGAATTTGGAGAGACATTGATGATGCTTACACTATATACATTGACTTGTATGCTGGAAAATATGGCAAATAAGATTTAATACCATTAACCCTTTCGTTACCAACCCGGCTGAAACCGGCTCTGGCTCTGGCTCTTTAGTACTAATGTCTGGTTTTCAAAATTTTTGAATTAAAATCTTCCACCAAACCTTAGTCACAATTTATGTCCCTAACTCTAGCTTAATGATAACGATGTTATTTTACTTAATTCTTTGTTATATTTAACATAATTAGAAGAAACACTGAGCATTTCAAAATAAATTCAGTAACGAAAGGGTTAATAATAAGTGATATATATAGAGGTAGTCTCTAAAAGGAACAATTGTTATAAGAGGGGGCGCTAAAAAATTCCTGGCTTTAAGGGTATTACAAAAGGCCTGGCTGGAGGCACAACCTTCTGAATTCTTTTACAGGGCTTAGAAAACCTGGAGGGCTCCTGCAATAAGTGTGTGAATCTGAGAAGGTAATATATTTAATAAAAATCATAATTAACTGATTCTTCTGTATTTTCTTTTACCCAAAGCCAAGAACTTTTTAGCACATCCTTGTAAGTCAAGCATTTTCTAGCAATTTTTTAAGATTTAAAACACAGAGCAGCTGAAGATGGTAGTTCTAGAGAGGGCTTAAGCTACAGTAAAATCAATGTGACAAGGATTTTCAATTATTAAGCAAGCCCAGGAAGTTTTACTCTTTCGTGATCTTCGTTTTCACATTTCTAAGATTAACCAGAGTGAGAGAGAGAGAGAGAGACACATACACACACACACACCATAATAAAGTGTTCATATTTTTAAATCTCAATCAAGATTGAAGAGTTAATTATTATATTTTTATATTTGAAACAGTAACGAGTATTTGAATGAGAATTTGACATCTGTACAGAAATATTGATTTTTTTTTCCACAAGACAAATGATTAGTTTCTGTGGGGAGGGAGAGAGAAAGACTGAATTAAACAATATTGGTTGTTGCTGTTTGTTAACCCTGAATTAGCCATACAGAGCAAATTTATGACAGAGACACTCTTGTTATAACTAACCTGACTTTTACACAGAATCTATCAGAGACACTATATCATCCAGTGCATTCTTTACTGAATCTTGTGAAGACACGAAGCTTAGTGGTTTGGGTCATGAGTTGGATTTCCTGGTGGCTTGCTGTGCTCTTCAGCAAGACACTTTTTATTTCTTGTTGCTCCAGTCCACTCAGCTGGCAAAAATGTGTTGTATTAGTAACTAGCACTATGACCTGGCAACGCTGGGTCATAGCATATACAGCTGCATGCATGCGCACATGTCCTAAACATGTCCCTATTACCAAAGACTGTATATATACATGTTATGTGGCAATTATGTAAAAAACTTTTTTGAATTCATAATATTCTATGTTACTTTTGACAATCTTTTTCCAAAGAGTGAAACCGGTTAAGTAAATAAACATCTTTTAAATTGCATTTTCAAACCTTCTTTCGTATATATTTATATATATATATACATATTCAGGATTAAATAAAAAGACAACAAATGGATTTATGACATACCTATGTGTGTGTGTGTATACATATATAATTTTAAAAAAAACTTAGTACAATCACAAATATAAGCATCTAAAATGAGGTTCCTCTGAAGAATCTCTGGAGTAATGTTACTTGAAGAATGCATAGCTCAGAGATCAGGGTGTGTTGCCATTGTGAGGTCACAACTCTGGTATGACAGACATGGGATAAGAACTGAAGGAAAGAATTGCAGGATGGCGGATTCAACTGGGAGGAGACCTAGGGGTAGACCAAGAATGAAATGGTTGAATCTTATCCATACTCTCAGTTGGTCATGCTTGGGAATCTAGCCGGAAAGTCTAATGAGGGTTGCTTCAGATAGGACCCTGAGGGGGGGGTGCCTGAATACTCTACTCCCACAGTCCTCCCAGTAATAATGGGTGGAGAAGATGAATGGATGAATAGAGGAATAAATGGCAAAATTAATACTACTGAGATAACAGAACTACATTTTCATCCCGTTTATCTATGCTGGTAAGTTATGCATATTTAGATATTTGCATGATGTGAAAATGTGTTTTTTTTTAATACACGGATGTCATCATTAATGTCGAGTCAAATTGATATTTAATTACCATTTCATTGAAGTAGATAGACAAAATGTGTATGTTATTAGTTTTAATAACCCATGTTAACTCTGATCCAACAGACTTATGATCAACGGTGTTCCAGCTATGACCAACCTATCTTATTTTCTGACATATGTAGGACTTCTTTATTCAATTTGGTCTTCTTCGAGGATGGTTTCAGGGAGATTTAGTTGTTAATTCTCTTAGGTTCATTAACCACATAGACACTCTCATTAGCTTATTGCTTAAGTCGATGCTAAACCAAGTGCATCCTGATCGACAACCGCTCCATTTTTTACAGCCAGTGTAAATACAGAACATTATTTAATGTGCCCTTCTTTATGATAAAGACTATACAGAGATTTGATTGCTATTTCTAGCAAGTCAAGCAATCATATACAGGTTCCCACACAGGCTTGCTTATATTGCCAACAGATGAGATAGAAGCCATAATTTTGAGGAGGGTAAATCACATTCAAACCAGCATGGCCTCTATTTCAGATATAGGACAATCTGTATCATCTAGTTTTACATCTGTGTATCTATACCTATCTATATATCTATTAATATGTACATACCAAGGCAGCTTTCCACATACACACACACAAACATACATACATACTTGTACATGAGAGCTATGATCTTGCACTCTACCAGCATTCTTGTATTATATAAATATATAGGATTCTGCATTATCTGATACATATATATATTTCTCTTACTCTTTCCCATATAAAATATCTTTGAGACTTGAACATTTTCTCTTCCAAATTTTTTTTTTTTTTTTTAACAAATCTATATTTAGAAGAGCAACACCATTTTATCTCTTGAAGTTAATTCTCTATGATTCTCAAAACAAGAAAAAAAAGAGAAATGTTGGATAAAAAAAAATGTATAATTTATTGATATTTTAATCGAGAAATTGAACAGTGAGTATGCATGTGTGTGTGTACTAGTTTCAAATGCAAAGCAGTCTCGGCTTTCAGCAAGAGAATCCTCAAGAGACCATCCAAAAATTTAAGAGCTGATTCTGAAATGGAAATGGGTAGTTTTGACTAATTTATATGCAGAGAATTGAAGTTATTTAATGAAACCTTTCCAAGAATATCCAATTTATTTTCTGAACAAGTTTACTTAAAAATGTCCATTTATTTTGACGAAATTTGATTTACATTTATAATCTGAACATGCATTATTTTATAGGAAAGTCTAACCCTTTCATGAGCATACTTCTAATGAACGACATGGTTTTATCTATCAATTAGTTGGTTTGTTTTTGTTTATTTTAAAAACAAAGAAGAATCTGGTGAGATTCTGTAAAATAACTCCTTCATTAATAGGTATATATAAAGGAAGATTGTGAGTTCTGACATGAAATGAAAATAGAAAGTTACTCATCAAATTCGAATACATTTTTGAAAACAGGCTTAACCATTATTCATGCACATCCATCACGTGTCCACAGCAGCATAATCTTCACTCTTGAATACTACATTTGTAAAAAAATGTGTTTGTCTGTGCTCGGTGGTTTAAAATTTTGATACAAGGCCATCAATTTCAGGGAATGCCTAAATATTCCACCTGTGTTATGTTTAAACCAGCCAGGTCCGGCTTTTCACACCTACCCTACAATGTCACTCTAAACTATATATATAAAGCACATCATTGAAATCTCAACACGAGATATTGCAGGATTAATTCAAAACAATTAGAGAGTAATCTGAATGCTAAAGGGTTCAAGTAATCTAGTTCTACATTATCCTGGATAAACATGCTACTCACCCCCATTATTTTAAGATAGAAAGTAGGTGTTCTCAACCAATTTTTATCTATGGACCCCTTTGATTACTATTTTATTCTGGTGGGCCCCTCAAAGCCATTCTCTGTTTAAAAACTAGTTCTATGGAAACTTCTTTCAAAATTCCTATTTTGCTTTTCACCCATTAAGTTGTGTAGGTTGAACTATGTAAAATATTAGACAGAGAAGCCAAGCTGTTTCTTGCAATACATACTGATACATACATGTAAAGCAACATTTTCCCAAGGGCCCTTAAAATATTTACTGTACATCCCCAATTGCTTATTTTGTTGCGTGGACCCCTAAAAATCTTGTATGGACCCTCAGGGGCCATATGGACCCCAGGTGAGAACCAATGGTATAGAGCAGGGGTTCCCAACCATTTTTTACCTATGGACGCCTTTGAATACTATTTTATTCTGGTAGACCCCACCAAAGCCATTTGATGTTTGAGAACTAGTTTTATAGAAACTTCTTTCAAAATTCCTATTTAGTTTTTCACAGCTTGTATAAGTTAAACTATGTAAAATGTTTGGGAGAGAAACCTAGCTGTTTCTTGTATTATATACATCTACAGCAATACATACATCTAAAGCAAAATTTTTCCTGGGGGCCCTTAAAATAATGTTGTGGCTGCCAAATTTACTATTTTGTTATGTGGATCCCTGAAAATCTTATGTAAACCCTCAGGGGCCATATGGACCCCCAGCCGAGAACCGCTGATATAGAGTGTGAAGTGATGGAGATTAGGTAGCTATTTCTAGCAAATGAATGTGCTCATAGAGGTTCACTCGTTGGCTTGCTCATTGCCAAAGTAATTTGCATATATGGCTGGTAAACAAGTGAAGAGAAGAAATTAAATATAGTGCTACTTGGATATGAAATTCAAGCTGGTTGCCAATAATTTTTTTAATGTAAAAAAGATTAGCAATAAAAATGTTATTTATTAACTCTATCTTTAGTTGGCATACATTTTCAATGAAGATGAGATCACTCAAACTAAATGGATATTTTATGATTTTATGGATTGAATAAATTTATATAAAAAAATTGAATAAATTAAATAATTCATACAAAGATAAGGTGATAAGCTTTCTTAAAAATAACCCCAAAACAATTCTATCTCTTATGCTAACATGGTGAAAAATAAAAGGACATAAAACGAAGCTAATTTAAAAAATTTTCTTTTATGAAATGATTAATATAGGTGTGAAATTATGCATTTTGGAAAATGAACAAGCATGGCTTTTTGGTTGAGAAGTTTGCTTCCCAACATGTAGTCTGGGTTCAATTCTACAGCACCGCACCTTCGGCAAGTGTTTCTATTGTAGCCCTGGGCTATCCAAAGCATTGTGAGTGGATATGGTAGACAGAAACAGAAAGCTCATTGTATATATCTATGTGTACGTTCAAATTCCGCCGAGGTCGACTTTACCTTTCATCCTTTCGGGGTCAATAAATAAAGAAATAGTTTTGCACTGGGGTCGATGTAATCGACTTAACCCTTTAATGTTCATATTATTCTATCAAACATAATGCCTATTGATTCCCATTGATTTGAATTAATCATGCATTATCTCATATCTTCAAGATCTTGATGGTGTAAACTACTCAATGTAGAATAACATTGTAGGGTAGGAGTGAGAGCCTGGATCTGGTCAGTTTGAACATAAAACAGATTAAATATTTTGGCCAGATACGGCCGGTTTAAATACTAAAGGGTTAATCCCTTTGTCTGTCCTTGTTTGTCCCCTCTATGTTTAGCCCCTTGTGGGCAGCAAAGAAATATATGTGTACGTGTGTTTGCATTTGTCCAACCTGCAATGCTTGACAGCCAGTGTTAGGTTGGTTATGTCCCCTTAACTTAGCAGTTCAGCAAAAGAGACTGATAGAATAAATACCAGGCTTAAAAAAAAAAAAAAGCACTGGGGGTGATTTATTTGACTAAATCCTTTAAGGCAATGCCCCAGCATGACCATAATCCAAATGACAGAAACTAAATTGACAAAAAACTTGACTGGTGCTTTACTTTATTAACCCCAGGAGAATGAAATGCAAAGTTGTATTAGGCTGGATTTGAATCCAGAAAGCGAAAAACATATTCTGAAATGTCACAAAGTATTTTATCCTGCACACCAGTGATTCTGTTAATTTTGTTCCTTAATCACCACCAAAATCCTGTTGGAAGTCTCAAGCTGAAGGAGTCACCACATGATTGTTCAACTTCCTAGAAATAGCAGCCAAGCGTCTCATTGTACTCTTTAACCCTTTAGCATTCAAACTGGCCATATCAGGCCGAAATGTTTAACCTGTTTTATGTTGAAACTGGTCAGATCTGGCCTCTCACCTCCACCCTACTATGTCCATTCTAAGACTAAACAATCACGTCATCGGCATCTCTAAACTACAAGATAATGCATGATTAATTCAAAACAATATAAATAAACAAGCATTACATTTGACAGAATAATCTGAATACTAAAGAGTTAACATAGAAGGCTACACTGGCCACCATCCTAGATACAATCTGATACACACACACACATATATACTCATATAAAATGGGTTGGTCATGGATAGAATACCTTTGATCACAGTAAGTTTGCTTGATCAGAAGCGGCCTGGGGCTAAACAGCAATCTCAAAAGTATTTATGATGGCCTGACAAGAGAGAGGGGAGAGAGATGGGGAAGAAGAGATAGACGGATATATATATATATATACACACATATAGAAAGAGAGAGAGAGAGAGATAGATAGATAGATAGATAGATAGATAGAGAGAGAGAGCTCAATAGTCTAGTTTTAGATATAGTGATCTTCTTGCAATGATTTAGATCAGTCTTGGAGCTATTTCTAGGAAAGTTTGCTTTAGCAAATGATAACTACGCAGAAAGAGAAGTAGGCTAAGTTTTACGGACAAAGTCTGGTGTGAAGAATTTGGTGCCACAGATCAAGGTAAGAAGATAAACAGAGAGATAAGGCGTTCTAGAAATTCACACAAACCATGCCAGCATGAAAATGCAGACTTTAAACCAGCACGATGACAGTATTGATTGTTACACGTTATTAATAGGGAAGAGAGAGAGGGCTGCGGCGGATAATATAAGAAAAATTATTTCATGGTATTTCACATTTGTATAATTTTTGCATATATTTTCCCCATGTCAGCGAGCTGGAATATATGTACTCATGGTCGAGTGGTTTTTCCAATGAATGGATTTTGCATCAGTATATCGGTTTCGTTGAACGAAGGTTTCCAGTTGTTCAATGAACAGGATTATCTACACATTGTATTAAAATATAAACGGTTGAGTATTCCAACCTGCTAGAAATAGCAGCCACACATTCCTCAAACCAACCTACCATCTTAACCTTGTAGCATTTAAATTGGCAATATCTGACCCAAATATTCTGCTTTTTATGTTCAAACCAACCAGATCTGCTCTCTCACATATACCCTATATTGTCATTCTAAAAATAAAGGAGCACAAACAGCTGCCAAGGCAACACCAATGTCCTCTCAACGATTAGCCAGAGATGATTTTTAAAATGAGAATATCTGAAATAATCTCAACTGCTCTCACAAACAAGAATACTAAAACTGAACCCAACCGCTCCCAAAAATTAAGTGAAATCAATGGAAAAAATAATCCAGAATCCTTGTCCGGTACCTGATTGACCCCAATGGTAGACAGGGATTGTGAAGGTAGCTGTAGAAAATTTAGTAACAGTAATAAGTAGTTTATATTTATCTAATACAAGCCAAAGTTAAATTCACCATTCAAAATATTTACAGCCTAAAGGGAGATAACTGAGAAGACTTGAAAGTTAACTTAAGACTGTAATCATGTGAAGTAAAGTAAATATAATAAATAATCCAGAATCCTTGTCCGGTACCGGATTGATCCCAAAATCTAATCAGTTTATGCCAGGCATGAGGCCAAACATCCCCGAAAGTTTCATCCGAATCCATCCTGCAGTTCTTGAGATATCTTGTCCACGGACAAACAAACAAACGCAACTGAAAACAATACCCCCTGTCTTCATTAAGGGGGAGGTAATAATCAATTCATTGAAATTTTGAAGTTATGAGACAATAAATGAGATCAATTCAAAACAATGTGAATAAATAAGTTTTACATTTGACAGAGTAGAGTAATCTGAATGCTAACGAGTTAAATTAGTAAAGGACACATTAGAAAATATAGTCCTATATATACAAAAGGACAAGATAATATATACATACATATGCATGTATACCATCTACTTTACTTTCCCTAAGAAACTCATACACCATAACTTGACCTGTTATAAACAGCAGCCAAATTTCTCACTAATTGCACCATATCATCTTACATAAGAATAGGCCACGCTGAGCAATGTAGTTCGTTAAATACAAAAATAGAACAATATATATACAAGCCAGTAGAAAACTGTCCAGAGTGCAGTATTTCTGCCTCTTTATATAATTACATTTAATAATTTAATTTATATAATTGGCAATTAATTAATGTCAGTTGGGAAACAAGCGTAAAGTGAATTAGAAAGTCACTCTGAAAGGTCTTTCACCGTCATTGATAATGATGAAACTTTTCACATTTGTAACAAAACCCTGATTAGGTTTTGCGGTTAATAAATACACAGCAACTCTGTATTGAACATAATGGTGGATTTTTCCTGTCATAAATGACGGATGAGGGTTCTGCAATCTCTTGCTGAACCTGTATAACCTGTATAAGGGATTTGTTTATAGTGATCAAATATTTGTTCCGTACATCAGTCCACTCCCTGCATCAAATCGACATAGCCTGAACGGGTACACAAAGTATCACATGTCAGATGTTGAAATGATCGCAAAGCAACATGGCATGAAATGATGTGATTTGCTCAAAAACGTAACACACTGCTCAGTCTGGGAATCGAAATCACAATCTTACAGCCATGAGTGTGACACCCTAATGACTAGGCCATGTGCCTTCACCACTCAATACAGTAAATGGTACTCCATTGCTTACAGTTGATCTGAACAATAGAACAACCTACTCATGAAATTAATGTGCACCTGGCTGAACACTCCACAGACATGCACACCCTTCACATAATTTTCTGGGAGATTCAGCATGATGTGACAAGGCTGGCCCATTGAATTACAGGTGCAATATGAAATGAAGTGTCTTGCTTAAGTGCACAACATGTCGCCAGGAATTGAACTCACAATTGCGAAGATTTAACCCATTTCTTTCTATATTTCTATTGAAATACTCTGCTTGTATTTCAATCAATTTTGAAAATAATGAAAAATTTAGTAAAATAATTCTCATTTTTAAGCTGTTGTGTGGAACATAAATTTACATGTAATTTTAATGTAAGCTTTTAACATAGGTCACTTTTAAACATGAAATGTGTATCATAGAACCAGGGATGGTCTCATGAGGGTTGGTATTAACCCTTTCATTACCAACCCGGCTGAAACCGGCTGTGGCTCTGTAGCACAAATGTCTTGTTTTCATAAGTTTTGAATTAAAATCTTCCACCAAACCTTAGTCACAATTTATGTTCCTAACACTAGCTTAACGATAACCAAGTTATTTTACTAAATTCTTTGTTATATTTAAAATAATTGGGAGAAACACAGAGCATCCCAAAATAAATACGGTAACGAAAGGGTTAAAGTACATTAATTTCTTTCCTTTATCTGATGAAATATTCTTTGGAAATGTTTACATTCCTAATTACAATTTTTAAAAAAATACTAGCTGAAGAGATAAATGTTTTTGAAAATGCAGACCATTGTTATTTAGAAGTTGTTAGAATAAGCCATGTGTATACAGTTAGATATTCACCTAATTGTTAATGGTTCAACATGGAACATACAAGTGGCACTCATATTTCTTCTAGATAGATAGAGGCAAGCAAATTAATATACTCTGCCCCAGAGTGAAATGTGAAAGATCTAATCTTATGACCTGAGGGGCCATTAGTCCAGCATCTTAATAAGACAAAAGACATAAATATTTCCAATACCAGGAGATAGTCCAACCCATAAATTCTCACATTTATATTATGTTTAATGACCAGAGTCATGTAAGCAGAACATGAGTCATAAATAATGTTGAAGCAGGGCGGCCTTTGTGGCAAAGTCAACTCCTACAAACATTACAAGCCATAAATCAAACAAGATTGGGATTGCAACAGTAAATAATTAGAATAATGAAAATTAAGCACAATCATAATGTTTGGCCTTATAATTAAAATGAATTACAGTGAAAAGTTTTACAAAGAAATTAAAGTAAAATATATTTTTTTATAAAAAGCATCAACAAATAATTAACAAAAATGTCTATTTTTTTTTAATGTAACTTCAAATATTTAAAAAGTGACTAAACTTAACATCCATCACAGCATCATTAGGGACTAAATTACTATTTTAATGTACTTTTAAACTGCTCACCTGACAAAGAGTGTGTGTGTATCTGTATACATACACATATATTCAAATACACATATGCATACATACATACTTTTACATACATATAAACATGCATATATATCATTTATATATATATGCAAATATATGCATATACACACACACACATACCTATATACATACATATATATATATATATATATACATGCAAATATATGCATACACACATACAGTTCAACCACAACAATAAATGTTGATTTAAACTATCCTTGATCAAACAAGATGGAAAGAAAAATCTTTCAATCTTAACCTCAGTTATGGTGGAATATTTAAATATTAAAATGATGAAAATGATGATAAAGGGGAACTTAATAAATTTACAATAAATTTAAAATAAAAAAAATGTCAGTAAAAATGGATACTAAACAAATAAAAAATGTGGATACTAAAAATATATTTCAGTTATAATTAGCATAAGCCTTGTCATAAAAAAACAGCTCTTTTGATCAGATTCCTTAAAGTTATACAATTTGCACTCTTCTCTGAGCTTTGATGTTTAAGTTTTACCCCACCTCTCATTAGAACAGGGAAAACACCAACGTCATGGAAAAAAGATTGAATGTAATGATCTTTTTTAAAGAACTACATTATTTGGTTAAAATTCAATTAAAGAAGGATAAAGTTTGGTAGTGGAGGGGGTCATTGAAACCAGAATTATCTCCCTTAACCCTTTAGTGTTCAGATTATTCTATCAAACATAATGCTTATTGATTCACATTGATTTGAATTAATCATGCATTATCTCATATCTTCAAGATCTTGGTGGTGTAATTACTTAATGTAGAATAACATTGTAGGGTAGGTGTGAGGGCCTGGATCTGGTCAGTTTGAACATAAAACAGATTAGCTATTTTGGCCGGATATGGCCGGTTTAAATACTAAAGGGTTAATGTGGTTTATGTGTTACACCCAAACTTGTAACATACATAAACCAAGTTTCTTACATGGTCTTCCAATATAACACCATCATCAGTAAACTATTTTCATTCAAAAACAGGTAGCAGTTCTAACCATTTTGATATTAACCTGCCCGAGGCCATTCCCAAGCCGATGATATAAACTTCTTGTTTTTAAAGTGATCTAAATTAAAACCTTCCAGCGAAATCTCATGTTAATTTATGTTCCAAATATCAGCTTAATAACGACAAAGTTATTTTACCAAATTCTTTAAAACTTACTAAAACAAAAGCAGTGTGTTTGAATAAGAATATGGTGACAAAAGGGCTAATGGCATACTTAGGACTCTGACCTCTCTGATATTAAGTCTCCCGGGCTGCCATCCAAGTACTTAGAATCACAAGTGTTGGAACAAATACAGCAAGGTATCTTGCCTGATGCTCTAATGGTTCTGCCTGTCCCCTACCAAGGAGCAGTCATCATCATCATCATTTAGCGTCCGCTTTCCATGCTAGCATGGGTTGGACGGTTCAACTGGGGTCTGGGAAGCTAGAAGGCTGCACCAGGCCCAGTCTGATCTGCCAATGTTTCTACGGCTGGATGCCCTTCCTAATGCCAACCACTCCGTGAGTATAGTGGGTGCTTTTTATACGTGCCACCGGCACAGCTGCCAGACGGGGCTGGCAAACGGCCACAGTCAGATGGTGCTTTTTACGTGCCACCGGCACGGGGGCCAGGCGTAATTTTTTTAATTGATCCCACCCCACAAAAGATGAAAGGCAATATTGACCCAGGAGGTATTTGAACTCAGAGTGCAGACGGATGAAACAAACACTACAAATAATGGTTCTGCTAGTGCACTACCATGGAGCAGTACATTTTTTAAAATTGACCTCCACCCAACAAAAGATGAAAAGCAACATTGACTCAGGAGTTACTTGAACTCAGAGTTCAAAGAGATGAAACAAATACTACAAACTATTTTCCCGTGTGCTCTAATCACTCAGCCAATTAAATTGTTTTCATCATTGGTTTCCTCAATCAGGTTTGACTTAGTAGGGAGGGCTAAACAATAATATATTCAGTAGAACTTGAATTTAAAATCACCAGGTCTAGTTTTCCTTTCTTGTGTTTTTATAGGTTAGTTGGTGGAGGGGGAGAAAAGAGGGACTGCAGGTCCTCCCATGCTGGAAAAATAGATGTGGTCTGATCACCTTGAACATCAGTAAATTAATGTACGCAAAAAATATAGGCAAGGGTGGGGATGGGGGTGGGGGTAGAATCCTAGAGCAAGCTGTCAGGAAGAAAGGATGAAGCTGTATAGTCTTTGAAGGCCCAAGGAGAGGGGCAAAGTTTTAAAGGCCATCCATGTTTAATATATTGTACCTATGTTAATATATGCACCTCATGAAGGTGGCGTGCTGGCAGAAACATTAGCATGTCAAGCATAATGCTTAGTGGCATTTCATCTGTCTTTATGTTTTGAGTTCAAATTCCACTAAAGTTGACTTTCGGGGTTGATAAAATAAATACCAGACGACAACTGGGGTCAATGTAACCGACTTACCCCTCTTCTGAAATGCTGGCCTTGTGCTAAAATTTGAAATCAATATATTGTACCTATGTTAATATATGAACCTCATACATTCTAATTATGCTCTCCACTGGTCATTTTGCACTAACAACCATCATACACTCTCACCATTTATCCACCCACCTCTTGCTACCCATCCCCATCACTAATATCCTCTCAAGTGCTGATGCCATGGTAAAATAAATACATCATCCAACACACTCTATTTTGTGTGGGATTGTGAAGACCCTTTTGTCTTGTCAAAGATGTTAACAACCCCACTAGAAAAAATGTACCTGATACACCAAACACAATAAAGTGGATGATGTTAAAAAATACCGCCGCTGCCACCACCATCATCTAATATCTGTTTTCCATGCTGGCATGGGTTGGATGGCGAGCTGGCAGAAACATTAGCACGCCGGGCGAAATGTCTTGCGGTATTTCGTCTGCCACTATGTTCTGAGTTCAAATTCCGCCGAGGTCGACTTTGCCTTTCATCCTTTCAGGGTCGATTAAATAAGTACCAGTTACGCACTGGGGTTGATATAATCGACTTCATCTGTTTGTCTGTCCTCTCTGTATTTAACCCCTTGTGGGTAGTAAAGAAATAGGTATGGCTAGAACTGGCAAGCCAGAGAGCTGCCAAGGGTCCAATTGTCTGTTTTGGCATGGTTTCTGTCACTGGATGCCCTTCCTAAAGTCACCCACTTAACAGAGAGTACTGAGAGCCTTTTATGAGGAACTGGCACGGGGTGCTTTATATGTAGTACCAACCAGCATGGGAGCTTTTTACGTGACACCACCACAGGTGCTTTATTTTGCATTGGCATAGGTGCTTTATATGTGGCATCAACACAGGTGCTCTTGTTGCATGGTACTGGCAGGGGCACTCTTTACAAACAACAAATAAAACTTAAGAGCAAGATCCTCCCAGCCCATCTAAAAGAGCAGACATGACTTGTCCAATACATGACAATATGGAAATCAGAGGTAAAATGGCCATGATGCCAATGGTATAAAAAAAAAAAATATGTTTTCTATATATAAGATAAATATAAAGTTTTGAAAGCCATCTATGTAAATATATTCTTAATGTGATATATATATATATATATATATTTACTACATAAGGTAAAACATACAATTTCTAAATGCTATCTATGTAAACTGATATTCAATATGGTATAAAATACGCTGTTTTCTATATAAGCTAAATATAAAGTTTTAAAAGGTAGAAACAATAAATTCATTCACTAAAATATTCATTTTTCATGTTTTATTTCTTTCTCACTTCACTACAGAGAAACAGAGAAAGTGCAAACATTTTGTTCAATTTTCTGTTGTAATTCTTCAATAAAGTATCTTAAGAAGCTAACGACAAAATATATATTAAAGTTTCAAAAAGAAACAAAATGTATTGTCTGAGAAGATGACAAGATGATACACACACACACACACGTGTGTCTCTATATCTATATACACACTTGTTTCATTAAAGTTATTAAAGAAATAAACTAAAAAATAAATGCAATAATAATAATAATAATAAAAACATACAATGATGGTAGTAGCTAGCTTTCAAGCAAATTACTTAAACTTTTGAAGTAGAATTAAATTATTGAGACAATATATTATTTATATTGCTCTTATGAAATAAAAATGAATTTAATTTTGAGTTGGAAACTCAACTTCTCTTACCATTCATAATAATAATAATAAAATTAGTGGAGGTGAACAGTTGAGTATATGAACCTCCCTAGTACTTGATTGGCGATACGCTTTAACCATTTCCAAAGGGATGATAAATAAAGTTGGCCATGGCAGGATTTGAACTCAGAATGTAAAGTGCTGGAACAAATGCTTTGAGGCATTTTTCCAGATGCTCCAACAATCCTACCAATCTACAACCTTATCAATAATAATTCTTTTTAGTCACGGCACAAGGTCTAAAATATTTTTGTGGGAAAGGGCTAGTTGATTACATCAATCTCAGAGCTCATCCGGTACTTAATTTATCGACTCTGAAAGGATGAAAAGTAATGTCAACCTTGGTGAAATTTGGACCTTGAATGTAAAGAGTTGGAAGAAACATAGCTAAGCTTTTTGTTCAACTTGCTAAAGATTCTACTACTTCACCTTATCTATAATTCTTTCTTCTACAGGTATGTGGCCTGAAATTTTTGTGGGGAGGTCTTGATTGATTATGAGACTTTTGGAAATATGCTGTGCTTGCGAAGACCCGGCAAGCCAAATGAGACCATAACCTGTGGCCCATGCCAGGAGCGTAACCAGCCCACTTATGTGTACCTTTTCCTTCCTTGGACACAAAACTCTGCTTGCGAAGACCTGTTGAGGCAAGTGAAATCAAAATCACATTCGATGACTGGCATCCGTACTAGTGGGATGAAAAGAGCACCATACGAGCGTGATCGTCGACAGATCAGCCAACTGGCTTCCATGCAGGTGGCACGTAAAAGGCACCATTTGAGCGTGATTGTTACTAACATCGCCTTACTGGCACCTGTGCTGGTGGCATGTATAAAAAGATTCGAGCGAGGTCATTGCCAGTACCGACTGACTGGCCCCCGTAAAAAGCATCCACTACACTCTCGGAGTGGTTGGCGTTAGGAAGGGCATTAAGCTGTAGAAACTCTGCCAAATCAAGATTGGAGCTTGGTGCAGCCATCTGGTTCGCTAGCCCTCAGTCAAAATCGTCCAACCCATGCTAGCATGGAAAGCAGACGTTAAATGATGATGATGATGATATATATATTATTTCTTTGACTAAAGGTGGTGCTCCAGCATGGCCAGTCACATGACTGAAACAGGCAAAACAATAAAAAACTATGCTATTTTAGTCCCAAGTATCTCTACTAGCAAATTAATATTTGTATGCAATTCAAGAGATGTTGCCTTTGTGCAAGATGAATACTTGCTTAGAAGGCTTTCAACTTAGATACACTTTAAGTATGTCTACAGATTGCAAATTTTGAATTAATACTGTTTCCATTGTTAATAATGAATTTCTGTTCAGCCTGCTGCTAACATACGACATCAGTGACCTTTCAGTTATTGTTTAACTACATCATCTAGCAGATGATGTTTGCTTGGCATGAGGTGGCATAGATATTTGCTACTGATGAAGCTAATAAACAGAAATCTAGACCCAGTAATTTTACCACCAACGCAGGGCAACCTTCACCTGCAGCTGATATCTTTCCGTTTTTAACACTATACATCTATAAGAGATATTTGCTCAAGATGAATACCACAGTTTAGAAAACCTTCAATATAGATACACTTAAATATGTATACAGTTTGCCAACTTAGAAATTGTTTATTATGAATGTGCATATTTTCATAGAGTTCTGCAAAGAAAGCATTTTCTTGAAGGTTATATTACTTAAAATTCTGTTTTTCTTTGGTTCCTTTATTACCAAGGGACTTTGGAACTATTGGATGTCTACTCCATTAAAGGAGCAGAGAAAGGCCTGTTTATTTATTTTTCTTCAAATTTTGAAACGGTCTAAACTTTTGTTTTTGACATTGCAGAATTCACACATCACTGCCATAGAAGTGGCAACAAGAACTGTTTGTCAAAGTATTGGTAGCAGTAATAAGAAAAAAACCCAAAAGCCTTTGCTCCAAACTATTAATTAAATGCACATAAAATTTAAACTCTGTACTTGCACAGTCCAAGACAAAAAGAAAAACAAACAAAAAAACAACAAAAACCAGCATTGAAGAAAAATGAACCCTTTTTTAAATATATGCGTACCTTTCCTTCATTGGACACTAAACTCTGCTTGCAAAGACCCGTTGAGGCAAGTGAAATCGAAATTGAACCAAATCCTATGACTGGCACCTGGCTGTTGCCAGTGCCGCTGGACTGACTCCTGTGCAGGTGGCAAGTAAAGAAACACCGTTTCGACCCTGTGCATGAGGAGACCTATTGAGTCAAGTACATCAACATCAAAATCAATGGAAATTGTAGCTGTGATTCCTGTGCCAGTGGCACGTAAAAAGCACCCACTACACTCACGGAGTGGTTGGTGTTAGGAAGGGCATAAAGCTGTAGAAACACTGCCAGATCAGACTGGAGCCTGGTGCAGCCTCCTGGCTTCCCAGACCCCGGTTGAATCGTCCAACCCATGCTAGCATGGAAAACGGACGTTAAACGATGATGATGATTTCTGTTGAAACACACTGCTTTGTTTGGTGTTTGGAACATAGAAAAACATAAAATGTTTGATGGAAGGTTTTAATTTAGATTACTTTAAAGCAAGAAGCTTGTATCACAGAATCATTATCACTTGAAAAAAAAATTCTTTTAGTGATAATTAAAGTGGAGGCAAGTTATGGAAGAGGGAGACCTAGGAAAACATAGGACCATTTCAAAACGCTGAGCCTTTTGAAGATGACAGAGGATCCAGATATGTGGTGCTTTGCTGTACTTGAGAAGATCTGCTAACCACAACAGAATTGAGATCCTAAAACCAAGGTGCCATGTAAAAAGCATTCAGTACACTCTGTAAAGTGGTTGGCATTAGGAAGGGCATCAAGTATAGAAACCAAGCCAAAACAGACTATAGAACTTGGTGTGGCACCTGGGCCCTGCCAGTTCCTGTCAAGCTGTCCAATCTATACCAGTATGGAAAGCAGATGTCAAATGTTGATGATAATGATGATCACAATAGCTAGAATGCCTTTTATCATCAGAGCTCTATTGAATCATATACACCTGGGTTTAAACAAGAACTAAACACACTCTGCCTGTGAACAATGTACAGCTAAACCCCTCACACTACTACATATCTGTTACCCATTAAACTCTACACTAAGCATTTCGTGCCTCTAATGAAATACATAGTTCATATATTTCAATTAACTTTTCAATAATCAATAATTTAAAGGTATTAAGAAAAATAACTAATTCTCCATTATTAATTAAGCTGGTTTTTTAAAAAAATAACTGAACAAAAGATGCTTATATAAAAATTATCATGGAAAGCTTAAAGCTAAACATAGCATCATTATCCTCCTCATCATCATTTAATGTCTATTTTTCCATGCCTGCATGGGTCAGAATTCTGATGACGCAGATCTCCTATGGCTGTACGCCATTCCTGCCTGCAACCCTCATCTATTTCCAGGTAGTATTTCCTTATGGCCAGTGGCACTTTTCACAAAAGACTAGAAATGAACAACACTGCATTTATGATGGTGATGCTTGTTTACAACTATCATGTAACATCAAAACAAGGAGACACACACACACATGTAGGCTGGGGCTCCACCTTGAAGGGTTTTAGTTAACCAAATCAACTAAGCCAGGTGCTTATTTAGGCAGTCTTTTTTGCTGAACTGCTAAATGCAGATGTAAAGAGACAAACACCAGTTGTCAAGCAACTGGGGACAGATCACAAAGATACACACAGATTATCATCACCATCAGCATTGTTTAACATCCGCTTTCCATGCTGGCATGGGTTGGATGGTTTGACAGAAAACTGTTTAGGCCTTGCACCAAGTTCCAATCTGATTTGGCAAGGTTTCTTTCTACAGCTGGAAGCCCATCCTAATGCTAACCACTCCGAGTGTAGTGGGTGCTTTTTATGTGTCACCGGCATGGGTGCCATTGACTGGACACTGGCCGTGACTACTGTCTCACTTGGTTTGACAGGTCAACACAAGCACAGTATATTACAAAGAGTCTTGGTCACCTATCACTGCCTCTATGAGGCCCAATGCTTGAATGGTGCTTTTTACATGCCAGTCAGATGGCATTGGCCACAACTATGATTTCACTTGGTTCAACAGGTCTTCACAAGCACAGCATATCACCCAATGACTGAAGAGTGCTTTTAATGGGCCAGTTATGTGACATTGGCATCATCCACAACTATCATCTCACTTGGCTTGATGTCACTGCCTCCATAAGGCCCATGAATGGTGCTTTTTACAGATACACACACACACACACACACACATATATATATATATATATATATATATAATAATAATATTAGGGAGTAAATCCAAACTTACAGGGAAAAATTAGATTTAGGATTAAATCCAATTTTATAGTATAAATATATATTATATTAAATTAGAGATAATAGTGGTTTTATCTCTAATTTAATATATATATATATACATACATACATATATATATATATATATATATATATATATATATATACACATATATGTCCAACCCATGCTAGCATGGAGAACGGATATATGATGATGATGATGATGATATATATATATATAAAAGGTTTCTTTCAGTTACCATTTATCAAATCCACTCACATAGCTTTGGTAAGCCTGAAGCTAAAGTAGAAGACATTTGCCCAAGGTGCCATATAATGGGACTGAACCTGACACCATGAGGTTGGGAAGTAAACTTCTTAACAACATAGCTATGCTAGTGCCTTGACATGAAAACTTCAAAACATGGATTGTTTTTTTTTTTTTTTATATTATACAATCAGGAGCAATCTCAAGTGTGTTTGTATATTCCCTTCTATTATGGACACAAGGCCTGAAATTTTGGGGGAAGAGGCAAGTTGATTACACTGACCCCAGTACTCAATTGGTACTTCATTTATCAACCCAGAAAAGATGAAAGGCAAAGTCAACCTCAGCGGAATTTGAACTCAGAACGTAGCAGCAGATGAAATACCACCAAGCATTTCAGCCGGCATGCTAACGATTGTGCCAGCTTGCTGCCTCGTGTTTGTATAATGTATAAAAGTGGGTTTATAAGCCAAGATATGAGGCCATATAACAGTTTCATTGATTGATCTCCCCACATTCATCTATCTCCATGTGAAATACATTAGCCACCGTATGTATTAGTGGTGTTTAGTGTATCAATAAAGCTGATCAGTTATCTACTTCATTAAATCACAGCTATCAATATTAATCAACACCATTATGATGATGTATGGTAATGAGCCATAGTTCTTGGAGACTGGAAAGAAATTAAGTGAGCATGTTGTTTGATGTGCAATATAAGTGTGCATAAACACAGTACGAATGAGCTGAGAAAAAATTAGGCACAAGAGGAATTAGATGTAGTGCGCAAGAAGAAGACTGCGTTGGTATGGACATGTGATGTATATGAATGAGGACAGTTGTATGAAGAAGTGTTGATCACAATCAAAATCGAAATCGATCAGCATCAATGGAAATTGTAGCTGTGATACCAGTGCCGGTGGCATGTAAGAGAACAATCCGAACGTGGCCATTGCCAGCGCCGCCCCGACTGGCCTCCGTGCCGGTGGTACGTAAAAAGCACCATCCGATTGTGGCCGTTTGCCAGCCTCGTCCGGCACCTGTGCCGGTGGCATGTAAAAACCACCCACTACACTCACGGAGTGGTTGGCATTAGGAAGGGCATCCAGCCGTAGAAACATTGCCAGATCAGACTGGGCCTGGTGCAGCCTTCTGGCTTCCCAGACCCCAGTTGAACCATCTAACCCATGCTAGCATGGGAAGCAGACGCTAAACGATGATGATGGAGCTTGCAGGAGAGGGAGAAGAAAGTATGAGATAAAGTGAAGGCTGATCTCAAACTTCTCAGAGGAAATGACAAAGGACTCAGATGACTAGCAAAATGAGATTTTATGAAGGCTCACCCAACTCAGTAAAATTCTGGAAGCACTCTGTGTGTGTGTGTGTGTGTGTACAACTGGACCTTTTCCCCAATTTCCTTCCCACAAAACACACCCTCCATCTTTTTAGCTACAGTTTTTCGTTGATACCGCTTGTTTTTTCCATTGCCCAGATATTCACATCTCATCCTTAATACTGTCCTCCCCAACTCACATTTTACATTGATCCTTCTACTCTGAGTCACCAATTATCTCAACTTCCCCATACATCTCTCACTCTTCCCATGTACTATGCCTGCCACTCTCTCTCTCTACCCATACCCTCACAACCTTCCAACCACTCATCATCATCATCATCTCTGTCTCTCTCTCATTCTTTACATGTCTATTGTATCATCACTGCTATTCTGTTACACCCATGCACCATTGGTCACCTCTGTCCCTTATCCACCATTCACTGCCCTTCAATCTCTGCAGTTATCACCTACTCTTCCCTACTTATCATTAAAGCATCTTAGGAAACAAAGTTTATCAATATGAAGCTAAAAGTAGGAAAAGTGCTAAAATCAATGATCCAATGAGAAAGCTCTATGTGGTTGCTTGACCTGTTATAAAAGTAGTAACCAAGTCTTAAAATTTTTGTTCTGCCATTTTTGGCAGAGGATCGATGCAATAGCTAATATAGATGGTTCTATATACACTGAATCTGCAAAGGATATCGGATGGTCACAGATGAAATGCCTTTGAATACAAGTCATCTTAATCAAGGTTAACCTGGGGCTTAACAACATTAAAATCGTAGACTGTACTACACCTGTAAGGAATTATTGGTGCTACTTTAGTATATCTGTAGTCTACACTGTGAAGTGACCTGATCTGGATTAGAATTAGGGTTAAGGTCAGGATTTGACTGCATGATAAAGTGTAAATGACCAGGTAGACCACACACAAAACTGGCATTGACTTATTTATCTGAAACAAAAGCTATAGGCTTTGGTAACTAGAAATCACAAACCAGTTTCAATTCATAGTTGATATTGATTCAGGAATCAATGTCATAAAGATCATCATCATTTAGCGTCCGTTTTCCATGCTAGCATGGGTTGGACGGTTCTGCTGGGGTCTGTGAAGCCAGAAGGCTTCATCAGGCCCAGTCAAATCTGGCAGTGTTTCTACGGCTGGATGCCCTTCCTAACGCCAACCACTCCGTGAGTGTAGTGGGTGCTTTTTACGTGCCACCCGCACTGGTGCCAGACAGAGCTGGCAAACGGCCACGAACGGATGGTGCTTTTTATGTGCCACCGGCACGAGGGCCAGGCGAGGCTGGCAACGGACACGAAACGGGGCGGTGCTGGCAACGGTCGCGAAACGGAAAGTTCTCTTACATGCCACCGGCACTGGTAACACATCTGCAATTTCCATTGATCGATTTCGATTCTGATCCTCACTTGCCTCAATGGGTCTTCACAAGCAGAGTTTCGACATGCCACCGGCACTGGTAGCACATCCGCAATTTCCATTGATCGATTTCGATTCTGATCCTCACTTGCCTCAACACGTCTTCACAAGTAGAGTTTTGTGTCCCAAGAAGGGAAGGTATGCATACGTAGGCTGGCTCCATCCCATGTAGAAGGCCACGGGTTGTGGACTCACTTGTCCTGCCGGGTCTTCTCGCGCACAGCACACTTCCAGAGGTCTCGGTCTCTAGTCATTTCCTCAGTGAGACCTAAAGTTCGAAGGTCGTGCTTCACCACCTCGTCCCAGGTTTTCCTGGGTCTGCCTCTTCCACAGGTTCCCTCAACCGCTAGGGTGTGGCACTTTTTCACACAACTATCTTCATCCATTCTCGCCACATGACCATACCAGCGCAAACGTCTCTCTTGCACACCACAACTGATGCTTCTTAGGTCCAGCTTTTCTCTCAAGGTACTTACACTCTGCCGAGTGTGAGTACCGGCATTACACATCCATCGGAGCATACTGGCTTCATTTCTAGCGAGCTTACGCATATCCTCAGCAGTCACGGCCCATGTTTCACTGCCATGTAGCATGGCTGTTCGTACACACGCATCATACAGTCTGCCTTTCACTCTGTGCGAGAGGCCTTTTGTCACCAGCAGAGGTAAGAGCTCTCTGAACTTTGCCCAAGCTATTCTTACTCTAGCAGTTACACTTTCAGCACACCCGCCCCCGCTGCTGACTTGGTCACCTAGGTAACGGAAACTATCAACTATTTCTAGTTTTTCTCCCTGGAAAGTGACGGAAGTTGGTCTCAGAGCATTTTCAGTGTTTATTGTTCCTGAGCATCTGCCACATACAAAAACCATCTTCCTAGTTAGCCTTCCTTTGACATTGCTGCATCTCTTATGTGTCCATAGCTTACACTTGGTGCATCTTATAGAGTTTCTACCTACACCTTTTCTACAGATCGAGCAGGGCCATCTACCTGAAGGTGTTTGTGATTTGTCTACCTTCCTACTGATTACGACTTTGGTTTTAGCTAGATTGACTCTGAGGCCCTTCGATTCTAATCCTTGTTTCCACACCTGAAACTTCTCCTCCAGTTCTGATAGCGACTCAGCAATTAGAGCAAGGTCATCAGTATAGAGGAGCTCTCAAGGGAATCCTGTCTTGAATTCCTCCGTTATTGCCTGGAGGACTATGATAAATAGGAGGGGGCTGAGTACTGAGCCTTGGTGGACCCCTACCTCTACCCGGAATTCTTCACTGTACTCATTTCCAACCCTCACCCTACTAGCGGCGTCCCTATACATGGCCCGCACAGCTCTCACTAACCATTCATCTATCCCTAGTTTTCTCATTGCCCACCAGATAAGGGATCGGGGGACCCTGTCGAAGGCTTTCTCCATGTCAACAAAAGCCAGGTACAGGGGCTTATCTTTGGCTAGGTATTTCTCCTGCAGCTGCCTTACCAGGAATATAGCATCAGTAGTACTTTTCCCTGGCACAAACCCAAACTGCATCTCATCTAAACTAAACTCTCTCTCTAATTAGTTGGGCTATGACCCTCTCCGTAACCTTCATCACCTGGTCCAACAGCTTGATACCTCTGTAGTTATTTGTATCTAGGGCATCACCTTTACCTTTGTAGCAGTTGACTATTATACTGCTACACCAGTCATTGGGTATGACCCCTTTGTGTATCACCTGATTAACTATATGGGTGACTAGGCTATAGCCGACACTACCAGACATTTTGAGCATCTCTGCAGTGATTCCTGATGGGCCTGGGGCTTTCCCTGTCTTCATGCTTCTAATTGCCTTAGCTACCACAGAACTATCAACTCGGATAGCTGGTCCCTCACAGCTTAAAATTTCTGCACCAGCTTTCATTCTTCTTTCAATTTTGTCTTAACAACGGTGCTACTCCAGAGCAGTGGAAAACTGCCAGTGTCAATCCTCTGTTCAAAAAGGGTGACTGCATGTTGCCTGTCAACTATCATCCAGTCAGTCATACTAGCTGCATTGCCAAACTGGTGGAATCCTGTGTCAGAGAAACACTCTAGAATTCTCACAGCCTTATCTGGCCCTCGCAATTTGTATTTATTCCTAACCCCAACTGCTGTGATCAAATTAACGAGTTTCTTGAAGACATCACCTGGATCACTGATGGTAGCTCATGGCTGGAGGTTATTTACCTTGACTTTGCTAAAGCTTTTAATTCTGTACCACACACAAAAGACTTGTGGAAAAGCTCACTGCAATAGGTGTGAAAGATGATCTTTATAACTGGTTGCATACATTAATGACATAGATGCCAACTTAAAGAATGCCACAGCGCTGAAATATGCAGATGGCATCAAGCTGTACCTTGGGATAAAAAGGACAGATCCTGAATACTATAGATCTTTCCTGCAATTGGACCTGGACACAGTGCAACAATCGATCACAGGACTGGCAACTGAAGCTGGCTGTAGACAAGTGTACCACCACGCATTTTGGGAGGAAAAACTCAGCATCCACATACTCCCTACACAACACTAATATCAAGAAGTCTTCTTGTGAATGTGACCTGGGCATTACTGTCAGTAGCGATTTGTGCTGGACAAAGCACATCTCTAAAATTGTCAAGGAGGCCGAGGGTGTTTTGGCATCACTCAGCAAGACCTTTGTCAGCCACTCTCCAGCTATCTATTTGAGGCTGTATATGGCTATGGTGCGGCCACACTTGGAATTTGCACCACCAGTCTGGAACGCCTATCTTGCTCAGAACATTGATCTCCTGGAAACTGTTCAGAAATGTACAACCAAGCTAATCCCCTCCATCAGGCAACTACCATACTCTGAATGCCTTGCTTCCCTGGACATAGATACACTGAAGTTCTGACTTCTGGCAACTGATTTGGTAAACACCCATAAAATTGTTGACCCTCATGCTAACAACAACTCTGAGCACCTTTTTGAATTCCATGTGCCTAACACATGTGGGCATGCCAACAAAGTCAGAAAACAGCACAGCTTCCATGACTTTCGGAAACATTCTTTTCACACTCAGAGTTGCTGAAGTATGTAACAAACTACCTGCATCAGTTGTTAGCTGCCGAGACATAGCATCCTTTGAAACTTCCATGCTTCCTGAAATTCACCTACACTACACCTGATATCCCCACCTCCATATGCATGCATATATGTGTATATTATGACTTCACTTCCTGACATTTGTACATAATTCTATGTACTATACAGGCACCTTTGATAAGTTGTGCACCTGAGCACTATACACAACAATTTCATTATCATCATCAAACTCTTATGTAGTTGCTTGAACTGCTAAAACAGAAGCCAAATTTTCTCAAATCATACCATACTGTCTTACAAAAAAGACGCAATGGATAATGTTAGCCCTCGATACACAATACATTAAAAAACAAACTCCGGATGGTATGGTCAAGGCTGGAACCACGACGATCTTAGGCTTGCTCAATCTGGACTCACCTGGGTCTGAACATTATCTAATCGAACAAACGAGGGCAGCCTCTCTTTTATGCATGGGCAACTTGTTAGTCTTTTATTTACGACAGGCACAGAGCGATATGTAAACATAAGTTTTTACTAAGATTTTCTAATATAATCTTCAGGTCCGACTTCGTTAATCTAAACTATTTACATTCTCTTTCCTTCATTCACTCATGCTTTCTCTCAATCATTTTTTGATGATCTGTTTGGTGTATATATAATACAAGGTGTACTCAGTACACAATTTGTTAAATTACGACTTTACTAGTGTGATCTCATTTACGACAAGCAATATTTCTCATAAGGTTCATTGTTCCAAAAATGTCGCCCGCTCCTACTCAACTCGCAAGAAAAAGCAGCCAAATCCTTCTCAAATCACATCTTACCGCCATCAATCAGACATCGATTACTCTCATCAAGTTGAATACTATGGATCGCTCTCATGCTAGCCTTTGGCAACTAGAGTCTGTTAACTTAGAATAGTACTTTATTTATCGATCTCAAAAGAGACGAAGTTGACCTCGGCGCCATTTAAACTCACAACACAAAAAGCATTTCACCCGAAATTTTAACACTTCTCTGTCAATTTGTCGCCTTACCTACCATCTTTAAAAAAAGAAGGAAGGACACATTGGATAATGTAGTCTGATACATACTAATTAAAAGACATGATGGTCACAGACAGAATACTTTTTCATCATAGGTCCACGTGAACGATCAGGGCTGACATGATGCTAAACAACTCACCAAACGAGAAGCAAAAAGAACTTTGCACCACTCGAAACTAACGGAACCTCTATGTAGGTATTCGATCTACGAGAAATAATAACAGATCTTCTTCAAATCACAACCTTACAGCTTTAGAAGATACATATGGTCTGAGGCTTCTTGCACGAAGAAAAAGCATGTTTACAGCTGAAATGCTTTTTATCATGTGTTCGATCAGGGCTAACTAAGCAACAAACACTGGTTAAGTTTTATCAGTTGCAAAGAGACAGTGTTTATTTCGAGAGTATTTTTCGGAATATTTAAGATCGATCCGTTAAATTCAATAACAGCTGAACATCACAGCAGCTGTATGTAAAACAGACCCGGCATTCTTCCGTTAGAATGCTGCTTCTAACGAAAGAATGCCATAGACCCCCATGTGGTTTTGTAGAATTGATTACTTCCAGGAATAATAACCACGCGATTCACAGATGTGAAAGGAAATGAAAGACCACCGAAATACAAAACCCACGATGAGGAAGGATAAAAACTATATTTGAATGAGCTGTTGGTGTGTTTAGCCCCTCGTTAGCTCTCATCGAGCCATGATTCTAGCTATGGCTATCCTGTTTGTTTTATTATTCGGTTATAGTGTAATCTAGATCTAGGGTCACATTGCTAAATGTGTGTGCATTTCTTTGTGTTCTTTTAAAATGATTAGGGTGGTTATATATGATTTGGTGGCTGCGATTTCGAACAGGTCCTGCCACCGCGTTAAAATGCTTGTTCGTTCCCTCGCTGTTAATTAAATAAAAAGCATAAGAGAAAAAAGGATACAACTGCGACGGTTTAAAAACGATAACAAGCATACACGAAGCAAATAAAATAACAAACGACACATTTTTTTCAAATGTGCCAACATTAAGTTTTATGCTGGTACAGCGAAATGTCGTCAAGTAAAGCAATAAATAGACAAAAAAGCAACATACGAGCTTCGCTGTCGGTATCACTTCCAAATAGCTCCTCCATATTGGCTATACCGTACCGGCGTGACGTCACACGTCGACCAACTTCCTGTCACCTACAATAAACATTGCAACTTTTCTTTTTCCACTTTAAACTCAATTTAATTTTTATTTTTTAAAATTTCTATTAAAAATAAAATATGTATATATATAAAATAATTATATATTTCTGGTATTTATTAAAGGAAATATGATAATTTGCTTGTGAATATTACGCAAATAGTATTTCAAGTTTTTTTTCATTTTCTTTTTGTTTTCCATTCTAAACTCAATTTAATTTCACTTTTGATTTTTTTTCATTAAAAATTAATATATTAAAATATTACAAAATATATATTATTGGTATTTAGGGAACAAAAGTAATGATATTTACTTGCAAATATTATATCAAGTTTTTTTTTTTTTACCATTCTGACTCAATTTAATTTTTCGTGTTATTTCTCGGTAAAAATATATAAAATAAAATAAACATTTAAAAATATATTTCTGGTATTTACTGAGCGAAAAATAATGTTTACTTGTAAATATTACGCAAATATTGATTTCAATTTTTTGTGTGTGTGTTTTTGTTTTTCCACTCTAACTCACTTTTAATTTTCAATTTTTCATTTTTAATTCTCATTAGAAAAAAAATAAATACATTTCCAAATATATTTTTGTATTTATTGAGTGAAATATAATATTTGCTCGTGAATATTATGCAAAATAGAATTCACGTGACACAAACAAAGCCACATGTACCAGACAGACGGCTGTGTTATATGCATACTGCTCTTCAGTCAGTGCTCTCAGTAGACGGGCGCACATGTGGAAGTAAGAGAATTTCCCTTGCTTGAAGAAGGAGGGAAGGGATTTACACATATTTATATTTATATATTGCTCAGACTTGCTGGCCTTTTTTTTTTATATATTCTATTAGCTTTCTCACTAGGTACAGCAAAGATCGTTTGTGTACAGTTTATATGTATATATATCTTATAATCTCTGAAATGAAATCAGTAGGGTATATATAGACTTAGAAGAAGACATAGGCTGGAGAACGTAAGACGTTAAGAGTACACGAAAGTATTTGTAATATAAATTTAGTAGTGTTGTTGAATGAAAAGTAACCGGTTTTATGTTTATGCTTTAGTTAGGCCTGCTTAGTTTATATTAGTATCTATTATATTTAGTGGCTGCTTGTGAGTGTGTATGTGTGCGTGTTTTATTTTCAGTGTTTGTTTTGTTTGCGGCCAAGTCTATCGGAATGTAACCTCAACGGGGCACCCCACCCTAGCTTAAGCCACAGTCGATCAAAAATGGCGAGTAAAGGTTATATTTCTCGTCTAATTGCAAAACACAAGTCCACAATTATTAACGATTTGGATGTTTTAAAAGTATTACCCAGGCTTGTACATAAAAATGTTCTTACAGCTGGCGAAGAGCACGAAATAAGTTCGCATGGAGATAGTAAAACTCGTGCAGAAGTATTTTTAGATATCTTGTCTGACAAAGGCGAAACTGCTATGCACGAATTTTGTGTTGGATTGGAAGATACCGCCCCGCATTTGTTGACATCGTTTCTTTTGGATAATACAGGTAAGTGTTTATTAATTTTTCCCCCTGTTTTGCTGTTTACATGTCCTCCTACTTATTTTTCCAGCCCTACTTACAGCGCTTGTTGTTGACAAATAAGTAACAAACAGCATTTGGTTGTCAAAGATCTAAAAAAAAAAAAATACTGTCTTTAGTTGTTGATGTTGTTTTAGCCCCAGTCGACCCTGATCGAACAGACCTATTACCGATCAAAGGAGTTCTAGTTGCGACTATACGGCCTTCTAAAAGGTTTTAGACATATCAAGAACTGTATATTCTTCCTTGTTAAGTAAGTAGCAGCTAAATCTAGCCCGATCGATCAAACCTATATATAACGATCAGATGCATTCTAACCGTGACCACCCCGCTTTAAAAAAAAAATTTAATTTCAAACATTTTGCAGTGTCATACATCTACACTATCCATTGTATTCTTTCTTCCTTGTGCTGTTACATATCTTGAACTGATCGAGCACACCGATCAATGATCAAAGGTATTCCAGTTATGACCATCCCGCTTAAAAATTATTTCAGATATACTATGACAAGAACTATGTTACCCATTATACCCTTCGTTGTTTCGTTTAATCCTCCCTTCCCTGATCTAGCCTGATCAAACAGTTTTGTGATCAATGCGTTCCAACCGCGACCATCCCGCCTTTAAATTTTTTAAATAAATTTTAGACACACTGTATCTATTTCCAATATATTCTTCCTTGTTTAATCTCAAGTCAGCTCTGATCTGCCGGACGAATGATCAACGGCGTTCCAGTCGCGACCGTCACTTTTGTTTTAATACTTTGGACGTAGTATATCTAGAATTAATATATATATATATATCCCTCCCTGTTTGTTTAGCGCCAGATTTGGCCTGATTGTATTGACCTACAGATCAAAAGATATTTCAGCCATGACCATCCCGCCTTTTTTTCGCTCGGTATAGGCGCACATTATCGATCTTGTGTTTAAGAGGGTAAGGCTGGGTGTGACTTGAAAAGGGACATTTGGCTACTGTTTCAAGCATTTCCTGGCAACCACATCGGAGCTCCCTCGTTGGCTCGGTTCGTCTTCCGTTGTGTGGCGCGGAGAAGACAGCTCTGTGTAAAAGGGGTTAGCAATTATTAGATGGGACAAGGCATTTCTTACTAAATCGTTTACTTTAATTTAACCGTATTGCGCTACTTTTAAAACCGACAGCTTATACTACGAGCTACAGCATGTACATGTGTGTATGTGTATATGTATATATATATATGTGTATATGTATATATGTTGTTGGTTTCGTGTTAAATGTGTGTGTGTGTATACGTATAGTTGTGTGTTGATAGATACAGATACACGTGTGTGTGTGTAGGTTTGTGTATATTTAGATGTGTGTGTATGTGTATGCAGATGTGTAAGTGTGTGTATATGCAGATATGTGTAAATGTGTGTGTATGTAGATATATGTATAGATGTATGTGTATATGTAGAGATATGTTGATGTGTGTGTGTATATGTAGATATGTGTTGATGTGTGCAGATGTGTAAGTGTGTGTATGCAGATATGTGTAAATGTGTGTGTATGTTGATATATGTATAGATGTGTGTGTATATGCAGAGATGTGTTGATGTGTAAGTGTATACAGATATGTGTAAATGTGTGTGTATGTTGATATGTATAGATGTGTGTGTATATGTAGAGATATGTCTTGATGCGTGTGTGTATATGTAGATATATGTTGATGTGTGCGTATACACGTAGATATATGTACATGTGTGTGTGTATGCAGATATATATGTAGATGTGTTTGTGTATCAAGATATATGTGTAGATGTGTGTATGTAAATAAATATATATATATATTATATATATAGATGTGTGTGTGCATATGTTGATATGTATCTACATATTAGTGAGTGTGTGTATACGTGTGTGTGTGTGTACAGAAAAAAATATTTAGGGTAACAGAACAAATGTTTAAAGTTTATTTGTATGATTTAGAAATTAGAAAAACAAAATAGTAAACGTGGGCAAATTATGAAATATAGACAGACTTGTGTACTTTAATTAATGATATAAGATCATCGACGTTCCAATCGTGACCATCCAGTTTTTCACTTAGACATATTGTATTTAGAACCACGTTATTCTGTGTATCTTTCCTTATTAAAAGACAGTGGGGGATGATTTAACTATGGGATTCGTTTTATAAGGCAGCGGAACAATTTACATAGATTCGCTTGTTATTTAGCACCAGGTAAGCTTTGAATGAGCAAATCTATGGAGACGAAAATATTCTAGTCATGGCCAACACATCTTGTTATTTTTAGGCATAAGTGTATCTAGGACTAAGTTATATCCTTGTGTTTTCAATGAAGTAGGATGTATGAGCGAGGAAGTGGAATTTTGTTTCTATTTCTAGCAAGTCGAGCGACCCACCACATACAAGACTAGCAAAGTAGAGAGCCTTCCTTATAAGATAACTTGACCTGCTAGTTCTAACAAGCAAATTACCCTGAAATGACACCCTACTGTCTTATAAAAAAAAGGAGGGACACATTGGATAACGTTGTCCTAGATATATTGTCTGTTAATAGATGGGATGGCCACGACTGAAGCACCCTTGATCATAAGTCTTTTTCGATCAGGGCTGACTTAGGGTTAAACGGTTTCCTCTTAGTTTTTCGCGTAAAAGGAATTGTTTAAAAGATCTAAGACACTTTAGATGATAATGTTTAAAAAGTGTTTATGTAATATTTAGAAAGAAATGTTTGTAAATGTTTGATTTATTAAACAAATTTCATTCCATTGTAAATATATTGTAGGAATAATATTCAATTTATCGGCGAAGTAATTATTCCCAAGAAAATCTATATTCATTGTTCAATAAAAGACAGATTGTTAATAATTGTCTCAGTCGGTGAGAAATAAGGATATTTTGGGTTTTTTTCCTGTTATAACATGCCATTCCTAGTACACCCGCCTTCTTTTTTTTCTAGATAAAAAAATTACAAGGGGGAATGTTGTTTATACCCAATTCAATCCCTAATCAAGCCGATGTATAATCAAAACTGCTCCAGTTATGACCATCTCGTCCTTCCTTTTAAAGACAAAGTATTATCTAAGGATTAGGTTATTAAAAGTGTTCTTGTTTTGAGACAACAGAGTGTGATATTAGGGAGACTGCTTATATTTCTTAAAAACTCGAGCGATTACATTCAAGAAGCACCCTGTACTATTTCGCTTCAACCCTGACCAAATGATCTATGATGGAAACTACTCCAGTCGTGACTATCCCGCTTGTTTTTTTTTGAAGGCATAGTGTTTGTTATTTAGGACTTATATTATCGAATGTCTTTATATGTTTATGACACTCGGGTGGTATGTGATTTGAGAGCATTTTTAACGTCCATGTAGTGGCTCCCTGGCTTTTAGTAGAATAGGGTGGGGGAGTTAGCATTTTTGGAATTGTTCCTTCTACATTATACGTGGAAGGTTTTTTTTTTTATTATTTTTAACTTCTCTGCACTTTTATTCTTTCCGTACCGTCTTAAAATGGAATGGGCAGGCTTGCTGATTCGAACGTGTGTTGTTTTAAAAGACATTAATTTGTACCCTGAGCTTTCTTCAATCTTGTTCGTGTTAACGAGGGAGCATTTACGGACTGCTAGAAATAGCAGCTAAATCTCCCTTAAATCACAGCTTACCGGCTTAAAAAAAAAGGAAGCAATGTGCAAATAATGTTATCCCAGATATTACTTATATATGGGGAAACAAAAAAAAGTGCGACTAAGTTACAAAGACGAACCTCTTCGTGACCTTTCGAACTGCTTGAAATAGTAGTCGAATCTTCCTGATATCTTTTCGCATTGTGTAAAAAATAAAAAAAAAAAGAAGAAATATAGTCCGATATAAATTACACGCCATTTGAATAAAGTACGGAATAATCACACGTGAAATGCTTTTGTTTCAAAGTCTTGCTGACCTAGGGTTAAACATCTATACCAACAACAGCACGTCGGCAAGGGAGTGTGATCGCTCAACTTGCTAGAAATAGTAGCCAAATCTCTCTCAAATCCCATCCTACCGTCTTAAAAATAAGAGCATTTGGATGATGTAGCTTTAGAACCGGTCTTTGTTTATGCCCCCCCCCCCGCAACTTAGCAGTTCGGCATAAGAGACCGATAGAATATGTACCAGGCTTAAAAATAAAGATAAGAACTTGGGTCTATTTGTCCGACTAAACCCCTTCAAGGCGATGCCCCGTCATTGTCCAATGAATGAAAAATTAAAAGGTAAAAGATGTTGTTTGATAATAAAGATATATATATATATACATATACACATACACATGCATGTATATATATATGTGTATATACATAGATATATATATACACACACACACGTATATATATGTGTATATATATATATAAGATAAGATGGTCACAGCTGGAACGCCTTTGATCATAGATCTGTTCAATCAGTACCGACTGAATTAAAACACCAGCATTGTCTGAAATAAATGAGAATGGTCACAGCTGGAACGCCTTTGATCAAAGTTGATCTGGAGGGTGGGTGGTTTAAACAATAATGATATTAATTAAATGGAATCGATTTGTGAGTCAATCAGTCCTTATTAAAACTAATAACAGTCAATCAATTTAATCGAAGATGCCGGAATGCTGTGGTTTAGTTCGAGTCAGTTGCAGGAATATTGTGGTTTAGTTCGAACCTGATCGAAAAAAAAGTATGTTGGAAACGTTCAATCTGCGATCATTTCATCTTATTTTCGACAATGCAGCTAATGTTGTTATCAAAATGGTGTTGTTTGCTCAAGATGGCAGGGTGTGGTTTGAAGGAATTTGGCTACTTATTCTAGCATGTCGAATGATTAGGTTAGAAGGTCCCTCCTTTATGGGACTGGTGATGGAACCTTACAGTTTCAATATATATGCATTGATACTTAACCTTTTAGCAATGTCAACCGCCCGGATCTGGCCTCTCAGACCTACTTTACAATGTCATTCTAAAAATAATCAATCAGATCATTGAAATCTCAAAGCTATGTGATAATCCGTTCTACTCTAGGCACAAGGCCCGACATTTTTTGGGAGGGGACCAGTCGATTAGATCGATCCCAGTACGCAACTAGTACTTAATTTATCATCGACTCCGAAAGGATAAAATGCATTGTCGACCTCGGCAGAATTTGAACTCAGAACGAAATACCTATTTCTTTACTACCCACAGAGGGGATAAACAAGGACAGACAAACAGATTAAGTCGATTACATTGACCCCAGTGCGTAACTGGTATTTATTTAATCGACCCCAAAAAGA
This sequence comes from Octopus sinensis, assembly GCF_006345805.1. Lineage (NCBI taxonomy): Eukaryota > Metazoa > Mollusca > Cephalopoda > Octopoda > Octopodidae > Octopus > Octopus sinensis. Next base: position 29,674,526 of record NC_043019.1, on the reverse strand, counting down.
TGAAAGGCAAAGTCGACCTCGGTGGAATTTGAACTCAGAACGTAGTGGCAGACGAAATACCTGTTTCTTTATTACCCACAAGGGGCTAAACACAGAGGGGACAAACAAGGACAGACATAGGTATTAAGTTGATTACATCGACCCCAGTGCGTAACTGGTACTTATTTAATCGACCCCGAAAGGATGAAAGGCAAAGTCGACCTCGGCGGAAATTGAACTCAGAACGTAGTGGCAGACGAAATACGGCTAAGCATTTCGCCCGGCGTGCTAACGTTTCTGCCAACTCGCCGCCTTAAAGCTATGTGATAATGCATGATCAATTCAAAACAATATAATTAAAGAAGCATTACATTTTACAGTAATCTGAATGCTAAAGTGTTAAACCAGTTGCATAAAAGAAAAAGAAAAAAAATGAAAGAAAACGAATCTCAGCCAGTTGCCTGAAATTGCTGAGTCGAGAGGGCTTCGTGTGGTTTCTCGTCGTGTAACAAACAGTAGCTAAATCTCTCTCAAATTACACTTTGGGTAATGTTGTCTTACCTACACTATCATGGATCTTTACCTTTTGACCGACAGATTTAAAAAATAACCAAGTGTGCTATAGCAATCAAGGACCGTTCATATTTTGCACTTGCAACATTATGAGCTAATAGTCTACAGCGCATCATTCTGATACGGATGCATTCATCTGTGTTAATTCGGACAGCATAAAATAAAGCCCCTCATCCTAGGACACAACGCACCGTTCAGTCGTGGAATCGAACGCACAACCTTACCAGTAGTCCTTGCGCTTTCACAGAATACTTTGCTTGCATAATAATGGTTTCAAATTTTGGCACAATGCCGGTAATTTGGGGGTAGGGTCTTAATTGTATCGACCCCAGTGCTCAGCTGGTACTTAATTTTACTTATCTTATTTAGCCCGAAAGGATGAAAGACAAAATTGACTTTGGCGGGGTTTGAACTCAGAACGCAAAGTTGTCGATTAAATTTTTGCATTCGCAAGCTGGCGTTCGTGTAAAACGTAAAGGCATTCTTTCAGTTCGTGTGTGGAAATATAGGCATTACCCAGTAATGAATGTCTAGGTGGACATAGCAAATGAAGACACATCACTAAAAAAAAAAAAAAAATGTGTGTGTTTGTCCTCCACTACCGTTTGACAATCGGTGTTGATGTGTTTACGTCCTCATAACTTTACGGTTCGGCAAATGAGACTGATAGAATAAGAACTAGGCTTTAAAAAAAAGCCTGGGGTCGATTTGTTCGACTAAAACCCTTCAAGGCGGTACCCCAGCATGGCCGCAGTCAAATGAGACTGAAACAAATAAAAGTCAAGAGAAAAGATTCCTGTTTTCAACCGCAGCCATTACCTCAAAAATAACTTTTCAACTCTTATATCCCCGACTTAGTATTTTGGGTCTATTTTGTGTGATTCTTGGCGTAAAAATATCGAGATTACGATAGCGAAAATTTTTTTATTCCAATTTCATTATTTTTTCTCCTTCAAAATATCAATACCGATTGCTTAAAATAATTTTCCACTTTGAATTTGTGGTCACAAGCCGAAAGATTACCTAAATAAAAATACATAAAATAAATTTGCTGATAGACATTTCTGATTTGTATATAATTAGTTTTTATTGTTTATCATATATTATTTCCTAAAACAGTTACAATTATTTATTGTATATCATTAGACAGTGAAATATTTAGTAACTGGATGAATGGACAAATTTCAACTCTATACGCTCTAGTTTTTTTTTTTTTTTGTTATATTTCATGAACAAGTTAATCTTATTCATTTTTGTAGCCTCTTAAAATATGTTGAGTATCCCAGCCGCGTCATTTTCTAAACTTGTTCGCCATGTTGATACTATATAGTGTAGTAACAACCCGTGAGTACTCCAAGAGGTGTTCGTAAGCTGTGCATTTAAACCGTAAATTTCTTTATGCTATAGGTACAAAGCCCGAAATTTGGAGGGGCATCTAGTCGATGACATCAACCCCAGTGCTCAACTGGTACTTATTTTATTGACTCTGAAAGTATGAAAGGTTAAGTCGACATTCTTCAGAATTTGAACTCAGAACGTAAAACCAGAAGAAATGTCGCTAAGCATTTTATCCGGCGTTTAATTCGTAAATCTAAAGATGTTGATAATGTAATGGAAGCACTCCGTCGGTTACGACGACGAGGGTTCCGGTTGATCTGAATCAGCCTGCTCGTGAAATTAACGTGTAAGTGGCTGAGCACTCCACAGACACGTGTACCGGGGATATTCAGCGTGACACAGAGAGTGACAAGGCCGGCCCTTTGAAATACAGGTACAACAGAAACAGGAAGTAAGAGTGAGAGAAAGTTGTGGTGAAAGAGTACAGCAGGGATCACCACCATCCCCTGCCGGAGTCTCGTGGAGCTTTAGGTGTTTTCGCTCAATAAACACTCATAACGCCCGGTCTGGGAATCGAAACCGCGAGTCCGCTGCCCTAACCACTGGGCCATTGCGCCTCCTGATAATGTAAGAGGCCTGGATGAATATATAGCGAAGAAAAAATAATATACTACAGCTGACGGGCTCATATCGACAAGTGACTGAAAATGTTATGCAAAAAGACAGTTGTTCTAAAAATGCTGGCTCCTAAGTGCAGATACACTGAAACGATGTATTGATGAAATGACCGGTAATGCTAAGAAAGCCTTGCTTTCAAACATAGCTATAAGTTTTCCATTGAACTCGACCAGTCAACTCTCATTAGTTTAAATATTCTTATAGCCTATGTGAAATATTATAGGTTTGGACTATTATACTATACGTGAATTCATGTTTGCAAAGTATCTCAGATTAGCTTGCAGTTTAGGCCTTTAAGAAAGAGACAAACATATTTATAGAAATCCTTTTATTTTAACATCATTACTACTCCTATATGTCGCGTCCACAGGTGCGTACATGTATAATACTTCTAAGAGATGTCTTGAGTATTTCATAAACAGCATTTGAGGTACTCCGGTCAAAATCATTATATCCAGCTACGGTTATCATTATGAAGGCAAGTTGGTGGCTTATATGTCGATACATGATGGCCCCTACACGCCCACTTAGTCGTACAGGAAGCAGAGTTGTTCCTATGAAATCACTTTACATCGGTTATTTTACATAGATTGTTTATAGGAAATTATCAAATTTCACTGTCGTCACTGCCAGTGAATTTACTCATTTTAAATCCCCTCATCCAAGCAGCAAGAATAAGGCCCCTGCATGCAATTGTAACCGATCGACGAATGAGAATAGCTGGATATATACTAAGGCTGCCATAGGAGAGTCTTGTCATAACGGCCATGGGCTGGATGCCGCTGGAAGCTAAGAGAAAAAGAGGTCGGCCAAAGAAGATATGGCTTAGTACCTTCAAAGAAGACCTATGCAGGGGAAGAAGTGTACCTGTTGACCTGAGACAGAGATAGTTGGCGATCACTGACTGCCCGATGTGCTGCTCAAAGGCACCAAACGGATCTAAGAATAATAATCTGCAGGTTAACCGTATCATGAAGGTGATGCGAAAGATAGGTGGCATACCTACGTAATTATGCCCCAACCCCAACATTGTTTCCACATAACTGTCAGAAAAGTGGATATTTTTTAATGAAATTTTCTTCAAATACCTTTTTAAGCAAAATAAAACTTGAAATTTTGAAAAATGTATGTAATGTGTTAGTGTGCGCGTGTGTATGCGCCCCGCCCTCCATTGTTTATATTTTTCATATTATGTTCTGATATAATCGTAATCTACTCCATCGAAGGTATTTGCAGAAAATTGCACTAAAAAATAACAATTTTTATGAAAGTTATAAAGAAACAAAGTCAAATTCCGGTGGGTAAATTTACCAGTTTTCTACGGTACGGCAGCCATCACCGGCGATTTGCCGCCATATTCAGAGAAACTGTTCTTTACATATGTATTCTGTAATACACTTTGTATTTGAAAAAAAAGCCTCTTAGGTGGTGTGTATCAAGTCTATATAAATTTCATTCTCTCAATTTGAAATTGTTATTTGATGAAGAATAAAAATCCTCCAATTATTTTTGCTCGTGGAAACCAGGTGTTTGTCAAGAAGCAAATATACAAAGACTTGTACAATTAGCCTGTAGAGTGTCTTGCCGTAGAACCATAAACCATAGCCTCCACGTGACCTGTTGAAGTAGGAACAAGCAAAAGAGATAGTCTGCTATATTTGTCAGGGAAATATCTATATACTAAAACGTTTGATCTCAAACTAAGAGGCATCCAAGTCTATATTAACCTGTTTTAAACGTCTCTACTTTGTCTTAAAGAGGTTTTAAGTATTTTTCAATCAAAAGGAGAAACTGGAAACAGATCGTGACATGGAGATCTTGCATAGAAAAAGAACTCTAAAAACGGAAGGCTTTAAAGTACATTTCGAAGACCTGGAGAAAAATGTGCGTTAGTGACTGGGGTTAAACAGTGTCCTCTTTTAGTGTTTAGCTTAAAAGAAATTAATGAAAATATCAGAGATTGTTGCGAAAAATTAACGGAAGACTTTAAAGTACGTTTCAAAGACATGGAGAAAGTGCTTGTAATTGACTGGGTTGTTACATCGAATTAATTTGAAAAGAGAGAATGCAGACATTGAATTTCACAGGATGAATTTCATTGAAAAGTGTATTATCTCGAAGCTAAATCATTATTTAGACGTAAAACTGTCAGTGACTATTTCCGTTCTTTAAATAATGATTTCAAAATGCTTCCCTGAAGCTCAGTACCACGGTTCCGCCATTTTTACTTACATTCCCGACTTGGTACATGACTGAAGCTGATTTTCGCAGCGCAAAGACAGTTTTACTATGAAAGAGGAAAACCTCCCACTCCAGCAAATATATCAATGCCTTTGAAAGAATACATCAAACATATCCCTCTCATTAATGATGTCGAGTAATTTAATACACAAACGGTATGTTTATGAGTTTAATATTACTTGTATTATTTGTAGTTTTATTTTTCTCTCTTGCAGTTTTATTATATTTAGAATTATTATCAATACTTTATTCTTTATTGTACATTCTGGGGTTTGATGAGGGATCAAGCATTCCATGAAGAAGTCGATGTCCAAAAGAAAACAAAGAGGCTAAAAAGCAGAAAACCATTTTCCTCTGATTTTGAATTATACCTAGTGTAGTAATTAAACATTCAATCTTAGATCAATCCTGATTAAGAAGTGACCATTTCTTCTGTTCTTTCTTTGATACATGGAATTACAGTGAGAACTATATTATCTAATATCCCTTATTTTCTTTAAGAGGGTGATCTGTGATTTGAGTGTTTTGGTATGTTTATGAGTTTAATATTGCTTGTATTATTTGCAATTTTATTATTTTTAGAATTATTATCAATACTTTATTTTTTATTGTACATTTTGGGGTTTGATGAGGGATCAAGCATTCTATGAAGAAGTCGATGTCCAAAAGAAAAATGAGGCTAAAAAGCGAAAAACCATTTTCCTCTGATTTTGAATTATACCTAGTGTAGTAATTAAACATTCAATCCTAGATCAACCCTGATTAAGAAGTGACCATTTCTTCTGTTCTTTCTTTGATACATGGAATTATAGTGAGAACTACATTATCTAATATCCCTTATTTTCTTTAAGAGGGTAATCTGTGATTTGAGTGTTTTGACTGCTATTTCTCACAGTCTTAGTGGTTGCATAGAAGCACAAGTTCCCTCCCAACTTTGTTGCCTCATAATTTTCAGAAAAATGGATATTTTTCCAATGAAATTTTCTACAAATATCTTTCAGATGGTATAGATTACAATTATATAGGAATTTACGCAACATCAATTTTTGTGGCACACTTCTAGAAGTGTCTCCTCTCAGGAGTTTTCCCCGCAACTTTCTTACAAATATATATATTTTAATGAAATTTTCCAGAGACATTTTTAGAAATAGAAAATTTTTTCCGGAAAAAAATCATTCTCCCCAGTTTTTCTATTTGACTTTGGTAAATGCATATTATTCTTTTTACTTGTTTCAGTCATTTGACTGTGGCCATGCTGGAGCACCGCCTTTAGTCGAGCAAATCGACACCAGGACTCATTCTTTGTAAGCCTAGTACTTATTCTATCGGTCACTTTTGCTGAACCGCTAAGTTACGGGGACGTAAACACACCAGCATCGGTTGTCAAGCGATGTTGGGAGGGACAAACACAAACATATACAAACACATACATATATACGACGGGCTTCTTTCAGTTTCCGTCTACTAAATCCACTCGCAAGGCTTTGGTCGGCCCGCGGCTATAGTAGAAGACACTTGCCCAAGGTGCCACGCAGTAAGACTGAACCCGGAACCAGGTGGTTGGTAAGCAAACTACTTACCACACAGCCACTCCTGCGCCTATTAGTGAAATTTTCTATTTTTTTCTCGTATTTTATCAGAGTAATTGTACTGTACATCCTCGAAAATGTACCTCAGGAAAATTTATTTAAAAAGTATGCATTTTAAAGAAAGATATGAGGAAACACTTTTGTACATGAGTCCATCGACTTTGTTTCCCAAGAAAAAAAAAATCCCTCCAAATTTTATCGGGATGTTCGTTATCTACACATTCGAAAACGTATCTCTGGAAAATTTCATTAAAAAAATAGACATTTTCAATAAAGTTATAATGAAACCAAAGTCGGTTGGTGGGGCACAAGGCTTTTGTAGTTACGCCAGTTTCCTTTTATGTAAGCCTTAAGCTATCTCGCACTTTTCAATTACAGGTTATTAAATAGAGTATTTAAGGTATACCCACAGAAGTGTGCCTCTCCCCCGATCCTGTTTCTTCACAACTTTCAGAGAAAAAATGGATATTTTTATTGAAATTTTGTACAAAAACAAGAAAAGAAAAGAAAAACAAAAACTTTTAGCTGGTGTAGATTCCGATTACATCAGAATTCAAAATTATGGGATGAATGTCAGTATGTATGTGTATGTGCCCACTAAATCCTTTTTTTTTTTTGTTTTTTTTTTTCGTTCGAAATAAATTCCCGTGAAGTCGTAATGTACACCATTTGAAAGGTATTTGTAGAAAATTTCATTTAAAAAGTACCCATTTTCCTGAAAGTTGTAAGGAAACAAAACCGGGATGTGTGAATTATCCGAAACTCCTCTCCACCCTCTCTGAAAAAAAAAATTTTTTTTTCACAACAGATTCTGATATAATCTGAATCTATACCATTTGAAAAGTGTTTGTGCAAAATTTCATCGAAAAATATCAATTTTTCTGAAAGTTACGAGAAAACTAAGTAGGTGGGTAGGAACACGTTTGTGTAGGTATTTGTCCAAAAATCGGTATTTTTGAAAAATGATGGCATTTTAGATGCATCCCAAATTTCATTTCACATACTCAGAAAAAAGAATTTTTAGTGCATTAAAGCATGTAATATTTAAAGCATCTTTTCGTACACAACCAAGTGGTTTTTTTTTGGCTTTCTTTTCTTAACCTTTTTTGGGGTAAGATGTGCGTCTTATATATCATCATATATCTTTTACTTGTTTCAGTCATTTGACTGCGGCCATGCTGGGGCACCGCATTGAAGGGATTAACTCGAACAGATCGACCCCTGGTCTTATTTTTGTTAAAAAGCCTTTAGGTGTCTTTTGTCGAACCGCTAGTTCACCGGAACGTAAACATACCAACATCGGTTGACAAGCTGTGGTGGGGGACAAACACAGACACAAAAACACACTCGTTGATATATACATATGCGATAGACTTCTTTCAGTTTCCACCTACCAAATCCACTCACATGGCTTTGGTTGTCCTGAATCTATAGTAGAAGACACTTGCCCGAGGTGCTACACAGTGGAACTGAACCCAGAACTATGTGGTTGGGAAGCAAGCTTCATTCCATACAGCCACGCCTGTGCCTATATATATATATATATATGGTAGTTTTTCCATAATAATAATTTTCAAATTTTGGCACAAGACTAGTAATTTCTCTTTTTATAGTCAGTAGCACGGTCAAGTCAATTACTTTTACCCCTAGTACTTGTCTGCTACTTATTACATATCACCCTCAAATGAATGAAAGGAAAGTCGACCTTGGTTGAATTTGAACTCAGAATGTAATGAGTCAGAAATGCTGCTGAGCATAAAAATATTTTTCAAACATCTGGCTAAAAACAAAAACAAAAATTTTAATTTTTTTTTCTTTTTATCTGCTGTATAACCCCAAGTGAATACCTGAGCAGACGGCAGTAAATTTCTTTTGACTTCTATATTTTTAAATAGTGGAGAGATTACAATTCTACTAAAAAGATTTTAAGTTTCTCTCTCTTTTTTTTTGCTTTTGCCAACATTTCCATCTCTGACTTTACACAAGCAGCTTCAACTTTCCCATTTCTGGCTTCACCCCCCAACCAAAAATATTGCAGAATTTCAAATTAAGTACCCACCTGAATTTGTTAAAATATCTTTTTTTTCCTTCTTATTACTCCATCTCCATCTACATTTAAAATATATAATCCAAAAATTTCAAATTTCTGTATTTCAAACATTAGAGATTCTGCAAAGAATTTTACAATGCCACCTTCCTTCTCCATCTTGGAGTATGCAACCAGCTGTAACTCTTTCAGGAGATTGCAACTCGGTCAAAAAAATTTTCACAAATTCTCTTTTAAGTTTCCTCTTTATTTCTGTGTTATGATGTAGTATGCAAGCAACTAAAACTGACTTTTCAGGGGGTAGATTTTTCTGGGTTGTGTTTTTAACACAAGAGATAAGGAAAATCAAATTTTTACAAAAGAAATTTTTTTGTTACAATGTGGTGTGTGTGGCGTGTGCATTTATTTGAAAACTCCACTGAGCAGACCATTGATAAAAAATAGCTTTTCAGTTAGTATACTATTTCATGTTTTTCTTCTGCAATTTTTAAAATGAACAACAATATACTTAATACTACAATAGCCAATGTATTTTACTAGTTGTTTGGTCACAGGTCAGCCCTAATCATTCCAGCCAGGACCATTTATTTAAAAAAAAATTTTACAAGTATAGTTTGTATTCGTATGGAAAGAGCACTACTAACAAATAAGCATAGACTTTAAACTGCATCTGGTAGTGGGACACTGATTTGGGAGTTCCAGGGTTTTGTGGAGTTTGGAACCATCTCTTAGCCACTATTGCTCTCAGGTCTACTCTGACCTGGAGTGGTAGCACCTGTCAGGGTCCCAGCTATGGATTAAATTTCAACCAGAGTACATTGAAATCATGGGATGCAACATGGTGGATGTGAACTATTTCAACAGATGAACTTACTGAGACAATGGTGACCATCACCAGATGCTGAGCAGATCAACAGACAAAGCTGTCAACAGTCAAGATCAACCAGTTTAGTTAGTGAATTACTACTCTCATCTGTTTTTGTGGTGTGTGCTGTTGAGGTATTTCAGTGAGCAAAAGACCAATATGACTAAAATTTAGGCTAGTCATTCATATCTCATCACTCAATTGGGACTTCTGATGTGGGAGAATTACTTTGGTCTGGGCAGTCACCCTGCCTGGATGAATAGACTATTAACAAATATTTGACTTAACAATTATTTATGTAAATATTCAAGAAAGAGTATTATTAAGATATTTTAGAAAGGGTAGTACTAGAATATTTATGGAAGTCAACTAAATGAAAATCCATTTGGACATACAAATAGCTCATCAATTTCATTTGAAACTGAAATTCCACAAGAGAATTTTGCAAGATATACTCTTGCGATTGTATGATAATATTTGTAATGCAACATTCACAAACTCAAACTTTTGGAACCGAGGATAATTAATGAGACAAATGAATTTATTGAACTCTACAATGCTGCTCATAATTTACAATATACAGGCTTCCCAATCATGTGGTTTTTGGTTCAGTCTCATTGCATGACATTCTGGACAAGGGTCTTTTACATAGTCCTGGCCCAACCAAAGCCTTGGGAGTGGATTTGGTAGATGAAAACTGAAAGAAGGTTGTGTGTGTGTGTGTGTGTGTGTATTTTATATATATATATATATCAAATTAAATACATAACCAAAAGAGCTAATAATTTCGTGCTATTGTGATATTTATAAAATACATCATGTATCTTAACGCAATCTTTCAGGCTCTGTTTGTGTTATATGTGTCTGTGTGTGGATATATACACACAAACACATTTGTTTGTACCCTACCACCTCTTTTGATAACCAGTATTAGCTTGTTTATGTCCTTGTAACTTAGTGTTGTGGCAAAAGTGATTGATAGGCTTAAAAAAAAAACAACTACTGGGGTCATTTTGTTAGACTAAACCTTCCCATGACTGAAACAAGTAAAAGATATTATTAATAACATTGTTTTATCAGAAGCTGAGTTATAATGAAATTATAATTTGTTGGTCACTCAGGAACAGTCACTCTGACCAGCTCTCACAAATTTTCCATCAATCAAATTTCACTCATAAAGCTTTGGTAAAAGACACTTTGCCCAGTATGCTGTGCTGTGGACTTGAACCTGAAATCATGAAGTGGTGAAGTGAATTTCTTAAACAACACAGCCATGCTTGCATATTTTTTGAAGAATAGGAGATACTTTTTTTTTTTTTTTGGTAGAAACTAGTTGAAGTGGTAAGATGCAAGGAGGGAAAGAAAAGAAAAAAATCCAGGAAACTTTGGGGATTTGTCAGTGCATCAAGTTCTTTTCAACAGGGAAAGATGCATGTTATTGTAGTTTGTAATGTTAGAAGAGGTATAATGGTTAAAAAGAAAAAAGGATGGAGATGGGTGAGTACATTAATTAGATGGTGTATTTGAGAGATTTATATTGTTTACAATGTTTTGCTGATGACGAGGATAATGAGTGGGTGGGAATTATTTGATTGTGTTTATTTATTCAGTTAGAAGAGGATTTCTGTTGTGTCGTCATGTAGAAAGTAATTATTACCTGTTTGATTTCTATAAGCTTTTATGTAAAAAATAATCCAAGAAGATTTTGAGATCCTACAAGTATAGGATATAGAAATAATAAAGTTTAAAGCCTGGTATTGGATTCGTTAAAAACAGGGGGCGGGGGAAGAAACACAAAACAATAATAAAACAAAAGAAACAAATTATAAAGAAATGAATCTCTCCCCCAAATTGATAGAAAACAATATCTGTAATTATGTAAAATATGCATAACTATTTCAGTAACCCATGAGAATTTAGTCTTCTACAGTGAGGCAGTGTGCTGTGTTGCCACCTACTCAGAAGAATACCATTCTTTTTCTTTGACTGACAATTCCATTGTAACATGACACAGCTAACTATTGATTTTTAAGGTAATCAATCAGCCATTCATTGAATGCATTTAGTTTTCAGCCTTTAAACATTTGTGTTTGTTGCAAAAACTCTTATTCTTCTTGTAAATTAAAGGGAATTTTCAGGGGGTTTTGTTCGATTTGGAAATTTATTTTTTTTGGGGGAAAAAAATTTGGATTATGAAAGATTTGTCAATTTTCTTTAATTCTTTGTTTTTCCTTTTCCTTTTTTCATTAATATATCTGAATAGTGTGTGTATTGCCCTAAGTCTACCTCCCCCATCTCTCTCTCTCTCTCTCTCTCTCTCTCTCTATCTCTCTCTCTACATATATGTTAATTTATGGATTGTATACTCTTGTTATCTTGCATAAATTAACATAGATAAGACTGCACACTTCTAACAAACTTGTGCTGAACAATTTTATATTTTTGTGCAGCAACTTAAACACACATTCATAATTTGTGTGTATGTAGTAATGAAAAAAATTGAAGCATTGTTGAAGAAATATTGTTTTGTGAGTGTTTGTTGTGTAGTATTTATCTCTTTATGCAACAATATTTCTCTTGAAATATACTGCTTATGTCTTTCAATTAATTTTGAAAATAATCACGACCTTGGAAGAATTTAGTAGAATAATTTTCATATTAAAACTGTTGCTTGAAACATAATTTAAGAGAAATGCTCTTACGTAAGGTGTTTATAGGATTTATTCTAAATATGAAACTTCAAAATCCTGCGCATTTTGTATCAGACTATTTGCTATGATTACGATTAACATGAAAAATGTTTAACCTATTTTGTCAGCATACTTCTGTTGAAATACACTTTGTTTCAATTAATTTTGAAAATAATGAAGAATTTAATATATTAGCTTCGTCATTATTAATCTGGTGTTTGGAACATAAGCCTTCCATCATAATACCATGTTAATTTAGATCACTTTAGAAGAGGTAGTTTGTATCCTGGAACCAGAGGCGATGTCAGGCTGGTTGGTATCAAGTTAAAATAACACTTTTAGTAGGCTTTCATATTATATTATACTCTTGATGAAATAACTTGTCTTAAAATGCATGCTGCCCAGAATGTTGCAATGTTGTGGTAGGGGTATAGAATCATAGGATAAATATCGAGAATTGGTTGTTGTTTGGTCCTGATCAAGATTTATGATCAAAGGAATTCTGGTCATGGCCACTGTATCTAAGGCTATACAGTGTCCTTTGTTTTTTAAGGCAGTATGGTAGGGTATATTTGGAAGGAGTTTTGGTTGCTATTTTTTGCAAGTTGAGCGACTAGAGACTCCCTTAGTTTATCTCTCAGATAAAACAGTGTTAACACTTATTTGTATTGGCCTTGTACCTATGTTAGTAATGATTATTAGTTCAAAACACATTTAGAATATATTTTTACTTCAAAGAAATTAATATATATGAAATTAATCAATAAAATATATTATTGAAATATTATGGAATGATTATGAATGGTAAAATATACCTCCTTCCACCACACTGAATAGAAGTTAGATTCCATATAACAATGACAGAGGCATATGTATGCAGAGAAAGAGCGAGTGGTTATTAAATAATGAATGGAGACATAGGTGAATGCACTTATATAAGAGTCTAATCACAGGAGCTACACAGAACAAATAGGATTGCAATGAACTGCTTCTGATGTAAAACCTGCCATCTTCTTTTCTCTTTAATACTAATTTTAGATACTGTTGCTGGGGAAAAAAATTAGAGACAAAATAGTAAGAAAAGAGTTAGGAGTAACTGGGAAAAGAGGGAGCAAAGAAGCTTTTTTAGAATCTAGGTTTAGGTATATATATGCTAAAATACCCTGCTTTGGTTAAAGGTAGGCAACATTAGTAAAAGAAGATTAGCCGGTTTTAGTTGTAGTTCTCCCTCTTCTGCTTAGTCAATTCTGCTCAACTAATTTCATATGAAAGGTTTTCTATTCCAGCCTTGGTCACTTTGTCTTTTTGTATATCTAAAACTACATTGTTCATTGTGTCCTATCTTTTATGTTTAAAGAGGGATGCTTGACCTACAAGCAATAGCAACCAAATCTCCTCAGATCACAACTGATCATCTTAAATGACGGCTGCATTGGATGATGTAGTTCTGTATATGCTGTGTTGGAAAATCAGATTGGATGGTGATGACAGCTTAAACCTTTAGTATTTGGATTATTCTATCAAATGTAATGCCTGTTTGTTCATGTCTTGGTTTAACCATGCATTATCTGGTAGCTTTGAGATTTTAATGATATGATTGTTTCTTTTTAGAATGACACTGTAGAATAGGTGTGGAAGACCAGATTTGACTGGTTTGAATATTGGGACCAGGTACGACTGGTTTAAACGTTGAAGGGTTAATCTGAGCAGACTTGGGCTCAGCAAGTTATTCCTTCTCAAAACATTGACCCTCAAGAATATCCTCTCTGCTCATGTGTTTCCTTATAGGTTTTCACTTCAAACATTCAAGAACAATATCAATGGCATCAATCTCACTGCTCTAAGAAGGCCTGCAAAGGTCACATGTTCTCTTCTTTCCTCCAGATCCAACAAGTAAAAAAAAAAAAAAAAAATCAAAAAGCCAAAATGCATTTCTTTGGTGGGCTATGGTTGCTCATAGCATTAAGTTTGTATTTTGTTCCTTCAGATTTTCCTTAAGTTTGCCTAGGTGAGTTTGAACACATTTTATTTGCCTTGGAGGTAGTTGTGAGTAAAAGATCTGCTCAGGCAGTCTTTTGGATGATGTTCATGAAACTGCTCCATTTGGTATAGATTTTATCTGCTGAGATATTCATAGTAGACAATCCTGTTCATCGTAGTCATTCACTGTTGTGAAGCAGGTCTCCAAGAGATTTTTGTGATTGAGAGCAGGTGTCTCGGTTTATATATATATTTACACACACATACACAAGTATACACACTCACATATATACATTCAAACGTATGCACACACACACGTGTGTGTCTATGTATATATATATATATACATATATATATATATATACATACACACGCATGAGAGAGATGGTTTGCGGGTTTAGAAATATTTTATTTTTGTGAGATGATGATATCGTTAGAGCTTTGCTTTTTTTGTTTTTTATGCTGATAAGGAAATACTGAATAGCAAGTGCTTGGGAAAATTACTTTGATATTGTCATATTGCCTGTAGATGTGTTCATATTTAATTATGTTACTAAAGAAATTGCACGTTGGTGTAATACGAATAGAAGGACAATAGATTTGATGGGAATGTTGTCTGAAGCACAGTTGATGATACTGTGTGTAGAATTGAACTTTTGGTGATTTGGTAGAAAATATGTTGAACAAATGAAAGACACTGAAGAATTGCTATCTTGACATACACTGCAGTTTCATGAATGGGTAGCCTTCATACTTACTGACATATCATTTCCTCACTCTATCTTTTCTACTTTAAACTTCTATAATAGCCCCCTTCTTCAGCATTGGCTGGTCTTATTCTATTGTCAACCAACCTCACATGACTCGCATAATACCCCTCCTACCATCACCCATTGTATATACCTTTCCACCCCTTTGCCAACCACTATGTTCTTAGATTGCCAGTTGTTTCATATTCTTTCTCTGTCCATGGTTTTCCTGTAGCTATCAACATTGTTATTGAAAAAAAAAAAAACATAATCTATGTCAACCTCACTGATCTTGGGCCAGAGAAGGCAATGAGTATTGCTCTACTTTGCAGAACAAAATTGAAAAAAAGAAGAAAAAAACACAAACAAAATATACATTAAAAATTATACAGTCCTACTTCTCTAGGCACAGGTGTAGCTATGGAGTTAAGTTTGTTTCACAGCTGCATGGTATCAGTTTCAGTCCACTTGCATAGCACTTTGGGCGAGTGTCATTGGATCTGATATGATGGAAACTGAAAGAAACCTTTGTGTGTGTGATTGTATGTATATATATCATCATCATCATCGTTTAATGTCCTTTTTCCGCGCTAGCACGGGTTGATATATATATATATATATAACAAATTAATAAATAAAACATTTGCATATATACATACATATATGTATGTACCTACATCTACATGTATATATACATGCATATATAGGTACAGGACACCAAAAAAACGTCGAACACAATGAGAAACGAAAACATAAACACAAAACCAAGGAACTGGACATTTTTCTTAAACAACGAAAAAATAGAGTACAGGACAAATAACACAAAGAAAATGCATATATATATATATATATATATATATGTGTGTGTGTATATGCATGTACTTACAACAGACTTTTCAGTTTCCATCTACCAAATCTGCTCACAAAGCCCTGGTGAGGGTGAGCCTGGGGCTATACTAAAAGACACTTGCCCTAGGTGCCATGCAGTGAGACTGAAACTGACACCGTGTACTTGTGAAGCAGACTTCTCAACCACATAGCCACACCTGTTCCTATAGAAGTATGATTACATAATTTTCAATGTAGGCGCAGGAGTGGCTGTGTGGTAAGTAGCTTACCAACCACATGGTTCCGGGTTCAGTCCCACTGCGTGGCATCTTGGGCAAGTGTCTTCTACTATAGCCTCGGGCCGACCAAAGCCTTGTGAGTGGATTTGGTAGACGGAAACTGAAAGAAGCCTGTCGTATATATGTATATATATATATATGTTTGTGTGTCTGTGTTTGTCCCCCTAGCATTGCTTGACAACTGGTGCTGGTGTGTTTACGTCGCAGTCACTTAGCGGTTTGGCAAAAGAGACTGATAGAATAAGTACTGGGCTTACAAAGAATAAGTCCCGGGGGCGATTTGCTCGACTAAAGGTGGTGCTTCAGCATGGCTGCAGTCAAAGGACTGAAACGAGTAAAAGAGAGAGAGTAAGAGTATTATATATGTGTGTGTGTGTGTGTGAATATGTGTATGTTTTCAGTATGTGTTGGTTTGTTTCGTCTTGACATTGCATAATGCTGTAACTGAATGTCATTCATTTTCAGTATATTGTTAAAACGAGTCTAACCATGGGGGATTATTTCTGTACTTGGAAACAAGTAATGGTTGGCAATAAGAAGGGCATCTGTCCATCGAAAATCTGCTTCAATAAACTCTGCCTGACTTATGCAAGCATGGAAAAGTGAACATTTAAATGATTTTGTAGTTTATATAATGTAAGACTGACCCATTGTAGCAGATGAAGTCAGTGATATGTGTTTGTGTAGTTTTCATATCCCTCTTTGTAAACAGCCAGAAAAAGAATGAGGAAATAATTTAATGTGGGAAACTAAACATTAGTAAGTGAAGCACTTTCCTTTTTTTTTTTTTAGAATTCCTTATTTTTACATGGTATACTTTTGGTTTTCTTTCTTATTGTCTTAGTTCTGGTAAAAGTAGATAAGAATTTATTAAAACATTGTATAAACTTCATATATTTTTATATAATACTCTAATTATATTTTGGTGGTGTATTTGTCAGGCAAGTGATTTGATCTGAGACCATGTGTTGAAACTAAAACGATTGCAATGTGAATGACACACTCAAAAACACACAAACACTGTTAACTTCACTTAAACATTTATTATTTGGTGTCAAAATTTTCATCACGTTAACTGTGACCTGGTCACTGACACGATTCCACTGCTTCAGTTAATATCTAGTGTAATCTTATAAAGATAAAGCTATAATTGATAGCATCATTATCTTTTACTTGTTACAATCATATGACTGGGGCACTGCCTTGAAGAATGAATGAATTGACCACAGTACTCTATTGGTCTCTTGTCGAGTCACTAAGTTACAGGGACCTAAAAAAACCAACACCAGTTATCAAACACAGTTATCATATATATATATATATATATATATATACATACAACAGGCTTCTTTTCATTTTCATCTACCAAATCCACTCACAAGGCTTTGGTCAACTTGAGACTATAGTAGAAAACACTTGCTCATGGTTCCACACAGTGAGACTGACCCCAGAACCATGTGGTTGAGTAGCAAGCTTCTTACCACACAGCCATGCCCACGCCTTTGTAAAAATTAGGTTGAAAACCTTTTTGGATAGAAAAAGTTGAAGGTTTTATTTGCTCCAAGTTCAATTATTGATATCAAATAATTTCATATTCTCTCAAAGTTTCTACAGACTTATAAAGTATTTTATATTTATTATATTATAGGCTACATTAGTGTTATTTCAGTGTTAGATCAAGTACCTACTGAACCAACAACTAGAAGCCTAGTTAGTTCACTTCAAAAAGCGCTGTCTGTATTAATATTATGAAATATTCTAAAGGTGTATGTGTTTGCTTGTTATCAGAACAGATTATTGTTGATTGGTTGTCAGCAGTGCTCTTCCAAATAACCAGCTGTATGTTGATGTGTACTAGTTATTCCGATAAAAACACAATACAAGTGAATTTTATTCACAGCTAATAGCAAATTACATGTTATTTAAATCACGTTATTTTGCTTTTCAACTGAAAATGAAAATTACATAATGATAAGGATAAAAATTAAAAAGAGCTAAAAATAAGAAATGTAAACATTTTTTTTTTCTTTCTGCTGTTTTTCAATTACAATTGTTTCAAATATTTTCATCCTGTTGTCTGCCATGTTGTGATATCTAAGTGACATTAGGTCCACTGACAAGATTTGAAAATCCAGTCAACAAATCATTACAATCACTCTGCTTGGAATGCAACTAAAGGATTATTATGGCTTACAGGTAAAATGTCAGTGCAGTGAATTACACAACAGAATTATATTCATGGCATCTGTCCATAGCTATGGTTGGTTAGTCTACAGAGACTGAACTAAACTAAAGGAGCAACACAACAAAACCAAACAACCATTTAAACGTTACAGTGTGCTCAATAAGTGCACGGACATGGCTGTGTGGTTAAGAAGTTTGCTTCCCAACCATGTGGACTTGGGTTCAGTCTCACCGTGTAGCACTTTTAACAAGTGTCTTCTGCTGTAGCCCCAACCCAAGCAGTCTTGTGAGTGGATTTGATAGGTAAAACCTGAAAGATACCCATCATATATATCTAGATGTGTTTTTCTGTTGTTTGTAATCCACTACTGCTTGACAACTGGTGTTGCTTTGTTTGCATCCTGTAACTTAGTAGGTCGGCGAAAAAGACTGGTAGAATAAGTACTGGGGTTCATTTGTTTGATCAAGCTCTTCAGGGTGGTGTCCCAGCATGGCCACATTTCAATGATTGAAACAAGTGAAAGATAAGATACATTTGAGTAGGTTACTGTTCTGTTGAGATTATACAGGATGTTTGTAGTTGAAACTCATTTCATCGAAGATACAGCTATTTGGTAACAAGTTCACTTTGCCATCATAGTTCTAAATCATCGTACAAAACTACCTTCTATTATATAGTCAGTCCACATTACTCCATAAGGAGGTTAGGGTCAGTTTCGCGGTTTCTCTGGTGTATATATTCGTCCCTGGACAGGATACCAACTGGGTGGACTGGAGCAATGTGAAATGAAGGGTTTTGTTCAAGAACATTGCTCAATTCAGGAATTGAAACCACAATCTTACAATCATCTCCAGCATCCTAACCACTAAACCATGCACCTCCACACCTACTATGTAGTTGACCAATACTTTGTGAATGGAATTTGATAGATTAAAATTGGTTAAGCTTCTTAACTTTTTAGCATTTCAATCAGCCATATGCATCTCAAATGTTTTGTTTTATGTTCAGACCAACCTTTACACCTACCTTTACAATGTCATTAAAAAAAAAAAATAAATAAATAAATAAACAATTACCTTCTTCAAAAATCTTGAAGCTATCAGGTAATGCATGATTGATTTAGAACAATGTGAATATATAAGCATTACATTTGGCAGAGTAATCTGAACACTAAAGGGTTAATGCACATGCTATCTCTCTCTAAACCTCCTTCACATATCCCACCTCCTCACCACAACTGTCACCCACTTTCCAATTGTATTCATTAACTTCCTTTCCTAACCCATTCTCACCCCTTCCTGTTTACAGCCACAGCTTAAAAATTCCAGAATTGCTGGCTTGCTACCCTGCTGTTTGCACTACCAGCTGCTTAAACCACACCACTCCATTTCACTCCAAGCAATTGAACTAGATATGCCCAGTCTACTGAACAGGATTACTGTTGATTCATGCCAATTTTAGGACAATGAAGATTCTTTCATCTTTTGATGATGACATTTTCCTTACACACACACACACACACACAATTTTTATCTTTTACTTATTTCACTCATTAGACTGTAGCCATGTAGGGGCACCACATTGAAGAGTTTTTAGTTCAATGAATTGCCCCAGTGCTTTTTTTTTTTCTTAAAGCCTAGTATTTATTCTATTGGTCTCTTTTCTTGAACCACTAAGTTATGGGTATGTAAACACACCAACACAGGTTGTCAAGTGGTGGTGGGTGACAAGCATAGACACATGCACACCTATATATTATGGAATTCTTTCAGTTTCCGTCCACCAAAATCCACTTGCAAGGCTTTGGTTGGCTCAAGACTATAATAGAAGACTCTTGCTTAAGGTGCCTACCACACTGGGGCTGAACTTGGAACTATGTGGCTGGGATATTCTTTAACAATAATAGTGTTGACAGTGATTTCAAAGTTTCATGCTACTTAACCTTCATCAGACTGTCTGATGTGCCTAAGCAGGCTGAAACTTCGAAGTCCCTGTCAATACTATTCTTGTTAAATAATAATAAATCTACTCTATAAAAAGTATCGAGTAGTCCTCCAGCTTGATGTAAAAATTGTTTTTATTATAACTTGGTATAAAAACATATGTCTGTATATGTATACATGGGTAGGTGTGCAAAGCAGTGGTGGAAAATAAATTAATTTTAGATGGAATATGTTTAGGACATATTTGAACCTCTAAAGGCTTTGCACTGCAGTTTTACTGTGGAGATAAATTCTCACTTCAGACAGAAAGGTGTTAGAACACATAGAAGCCACTCTGAGCTGGCTATGTTATTCTAACACTTTTTTTGTCTAAATTAAGTTGTTTTTTTTCTCTGATGCAAAACTTTAGTGAAAGGCCTTTACAGATTCACATGTCACATACTTACTTACATACATACATATATATATGTATATATATATATATATATATATATATATATATATATATATATATATACATACACACACGCATGCACACACACACACACACTCTCTACAGCAGTATCAGTGCCAAGCAATGTTGAAGCATAAGTGAACTTTAGGTTAGTTAAAATGTCTGTATATTTTTAGTGCTTATTGTACATGCACATTTGCCACACACAAAGATTATATTCTTCATTAACCTTCCTTTGATACCGCTGCACCTTTTATGTATCCAATGCTTGCACTGGGTACAATGTATGGAGTTTCTGCCAACGCCCTTCTTACATACTGAGCAGGGCCATTTCCCAGAAGAGATTTGTGATTTGTCTGTTTTCCTTCTTACTAGGACTTTGGTGAACATAAAACCCTAATTACTAGGTCATGCACCTTTATGCTCTTCATGATGATAAGGTGTATAATTAAAAGATTTGGCTGATATTTCTTGCAGGTCAAGTGATTGCATAGAGGCTGCTTCATTTGTTCATAGATAATGATGTTACATACAATAGTAGTTTTCACTAATACATCTTTTTTTTTTGTTTCTTTTAAATAAATGTTCCTGTTGATTTGGCATAAAAAAGCAGAACCCATCCTATCTCTTGAAAAATCTTTAATGAGTTACAACACTGCCAAATAGCTTTGATCTATTTTTTTCGGAGAGATAGCAAATAACTGCTGCAATCACCAAAGTGAATCACGACTATATTTTTAAGAGGAGTTATTGCTGGAGCAGTTCGGTTTTTCCGGACTATTAACCTCATTTTTTTTTTGCATGTTTCTATTTGTGTAGTTTATTTTTTTTTCTACATGACCGCATGACAAAGATGCAAGCATTATCTATTATCATTAAATCGCTTTCGCTCTGTTATATCACAAAGCATGTTAAATTTCCATGTATTTAATATTTAAAATGCTGAAATAAAAAAAATAAATCATGCATGCGTGCATATGTTAATTTGAATCAGTTCCACGGAGAATAGAAAGTTCCAAAATTCAAGTGCTTACATCGTTTGTATTGTTGCCCTCATCAACTGAAGTTCTGATCAAAAGCAACTCAGCTATGACCATCCCATCCTTTTAATTAGACATAGTATACCTAGGACTATATCATTTACTGTATCCCCTTTTTGTTCTTGTCACAGTTTAACCCTTTTGTTACCAACCCGGCTGAAACCGGCTCTGGCTCTGAGTACAAATGTCGTGTTTTCATAAGTTTGGAATTAAAATCTACCACCAAACCTTAGTCATAATTTATGTTCCTAACACTAGCTGAAAGATAACTAAGTTATTTTACTAAATTCTTTGTTATATTTGAAGTAATTGAAAGAAACACAGAGCATCTCAAAATAAATACAGTAACGAAAGGGTTAATCCTAGATCAGCCCTCCTCATGCAGACCTATGTTCAAAGATGTCTGATAATGACTTTATAGAAAAATGGGATGTCTTTGGTCATAGCTCTTCATGATAAGGGTTCACCAGGGTTTAACCCTTTAGTATTCAGTTTACTCTGTCAAAATACTTATTCTTATTGTTTTGAATTAAACAAGCATTATGTCTCAGCTTCAAGATTTCAATGATGTGAATGTTTACTTTAAGAATGACATTGGAGGGTATGTTTGAGGAGCCAGATCTGGCTAGTTTTTGCTAAAGAGTTAACAATAAAGATAGGTTCAGGACATATTTACTTCCAAAAAGTTCTGTTACCAAAAATTGCGTCATTATTATGTAGAATTAATTAGGATGACATGCTAAGCTGACTCAAACCGTGTGAGAGAAATTGAGTAGATGGAAATTGTGTGGAAGCCTGTTGCAGAGACTGTACATATTTTGGGGTGGCAGGCAGTCATTTGGTTTACGATCATCAATATCTGGAGCCTTCATAATTATTCTGTTGCAAATATTCGGACAAGGTCATCATTTTTATTGCCTCTTTTTTCCTATCATTCTTAGAGTCCTGCAAAAAAAGGTCATGGGTGCCACCTTTCTTCTTCTGACTAAACCTTCATCATTATCATTGCTTTGACTGGGTTTTTTTTCTTCTATGCTGGCATAAGATTGGATGGTTCTAATCCCAGTACAATCAATTTACTTGTAACAGTCTTTTGTCATCTGGTCAATGAGTAAAAAGTTTTTTGTTTTTGTGTGCATCATTTTTGCATGATATGGGTGAATACCCTTCCTAATGCCAACCAATTTATAAATTGGGCTAGGTACATTTTATTGTGCTGCCAGCTTTATGTTTCAACAGATCTTGCCACATGTCTCCTGAAGCCCTACAAATTAAAAAAAACCCATTAATCTTTGTTGTGAATAATAATAATAATAATAATAAATGCCTTGATGCAGTACCAGGCAGTGGCTCTTGTGGCTTATGATCTTAACTGATTGGAAGTGTTATCATGTACATTGTTTTGTCTTGGTATAAAAGATGGGCTACAGCAAATATTCTGTTCAATACCACAGATTTGCTTGTCAGTTGTTTGACTTTAACCAGTTGAACATGTCCCTTAGTGGCTGGCGATATGTGCATCTCTGATCACGAGCAGAAGTAGTGGGGGAGCATCATAGCCATGTGTTGAGAGGGATTCTTTGGGGTTTGAATAATTCACTTCTGGAAACATGGGTGTTTTGTTAAACATCCTTAAACAACCTTTATTCAGGGACCTTTTGATCGGGATGGGTTACTTGACCAGAAGAAAATTCTAACTGGGCCCCACCTGTAAGGTCATGTGCTGTTTATCTTGATATGAGATCACCATGTCACACACATATTGTTGTGATGCATGTGCCTAGTGTACCCTTATCAGACGGGTAATCATGATGGGTATACTGGGCTTCGTATATTTTACCCCAGTGTCACTTTGATGGCATGTACTGCTCTCTCACTCAATAATAATAATAATAATAATAATCCTTTCTACTAGAGGCACAAGGCCTGAAATTTTGGGGAAGGGGAATAGTCAGTTACATTGACCCTAGTGTTTCTCTGGTACTTAATTTATTGACCCTGAAAGGATGAAAGACAAAGTTGATTTGTGGGCATTTGAACTCAGAATGTAAAGATGGACATAATGCTTAGCAGTATTTTGTCCAGCATGCTAACAATTCTGCCAGCTCATCACTTTAATCATAATAATTATGGTTTCATATTTTTTGATGGGTGGGGGAAGTAGGTAAGTCCATTATATCAGCCCTAGTGTTCAAAAGGGTGAAAGGCAAATTTGATCTCTGTGAAATTTGAACTCAGAATGTAAAGAGCAGAAGAGGTACCACTAAGCATTTCGTCCAACTCACTAATAATTCAGCCAGCTCACCACCTTGAAAATAATTCTTTCCATTATAGGCTATTTTGGGCAAAAGGCCTAAAATTTTAAGGGAGGGAGGTTAATCGATTATATCAATCCCAATGTTTGATTGGAACTTATCGTATTAACACTGAAAGGATAAAAAGCAAAGTCGACCTGAATAGTATTTGAACTTAGAATGACAAGAACCAGAAGAAATAACTGCTAAGCATTTTTTCCAACATGGTAATAATTCTGTCAGCTTGAATAATGATAATAGCAAATTTAAAAAGGTAAAAAATATACTGAAATAGCGTGTTTATCAAATTGATGAAACTGTATAAATGGCTAGCTTCATTAGTTCTTGTGCACTTCGGATAAATTAAGATTTTATGCAAAAGATTAAAAAAGGTGGTCTTTAGCATTTGAAAGTTGAGCTTTGTATTGAAGTTATTAAAATTCTTCAAACTCAATGAATTCAGAACAAGAATTTAATGAGTGTTTAACAAATAATTCATGGCTTATGAGATTGGCATTTCTTGCTGCAATGTTATCTAAATTATATGAAGTTAATCTTTTATTACAAAGAAACAGTATTATGGCTTTTTTATAACAATGCATAAAATTTCAGCATTAAAAATGAAATTTGAATTTTGGTTTTCAATAAAAAAGTGATTGCTTCCTCCTTTTGATTACATTCTTACTTCCTTTGGGTTTCACTGTCAAATATGCAATGAAGTCCAGCAAGATGTTAGTGGTGCTCTTTTCGATGCTTGAATCAATTGCATTCATCTTTATGGGAATATTTTCCTACAGAACCATTGCCATTTAACATCCATTTACCATGCTGGCATGGGTTGGACAGTTTGACGGGAGCTGGTGAGCAAGAGGACTGCGCCAGGCTTTACTGTTTGCTTTAGCATGGTTTCTGTGACTGGATGCCCTTCCTAATGCCAAACATTTTTTGGTGCTTTTTATATGTGGCACCAGCAGCACCAGTGAATTCATCAAGTAATTTGCCAGACAGCAATCCCTACTTCAACTGATTGTGGGAGCAGTATTAAGGCGGCGAGCTGGTAGAATCGTTAGCACGCTGGGCGAAATACTTCGAATATTTCGCCTGCGGTTACGTTCTGAGTTCAAATTCCGCCGAGGTCAACTTTTCCTTTCATCCTTTCGGGGTTGATTAAATAAGTACCAGTTACGCACTGGGGTCGATATAATCGACTTAATCCGTTTGTACCCTCTGTGTTTAGCCCTTTGTGGGTAGTAAAGAAATAGTATTAAGGGAGGTGGCTTTGTGTCAGGTGATGAGAAGTTAAAGTTTGATAGAGATACAGATACAGGTTGTTTTGCTGTAGAGGAGATACATGGCTACCCAAGTTATATATATAGAGAGAGAAGATGGTGGTGAAGTTACAGGGAGGTGAATATAAGTGGTACAAAGGATTAGACAGGGCGAGTGGGCAGGCAAGGTCATAAGAATGTGAAGAGAGGGTGGGAGACTGGGGGAGTGGGTGGAATGCAATTTGTGAGATGAGGAAAAACTAATAGTAAATCATCATGCCAATGAAGGTGATGCTTTTTTCAGGCACTCAATCTGCTAGACATAGCAGCTAAAGCTCTTTCAAATCACACCTCAAATAAGTATACATTGGATTGTGTAGTTACTAATATAATAAAAAATAGGCGTGGCTGAATTGGATAGGAAATATGCTACTCAGTCATGAAGTTCCAGTTTGATCCTACTGGGTGGAATTTTGGGGAATGTCTTTACCATAGCCTCAAGCTTATGAGTGAAACTGGGAAAATGGAAACTCTGAGGAAGCCCATCAAATGGAATTGTACGTGCAATTCATAAGTCCGGCCTTGTCACATTGTGTCATAAGGATTTGATTTGGAAATGCCTCTTACATATTAATTTAATGAGTTTGACTTTGTCGGTGACACACCTGAATACTCATTGTTGAAATTTCTTTTAAGAAATAGGATGATTAGTTTAAAGAAGTGCTCACTTAGGACTAAACCACAACAAATCCAATGAGCCAGTTTTTGAGCTTATACACCAGTGGTTCACAGTCTATGAATTGCTGTTCAAACTGGAATTGTGGGATAAATCAGAATGGTTTACAAAAACAAAAATCCTTTACTTCTGAAGTATTTGATAACATGTTACATTACAAGAATTTACTGCAGACAATAAGCAGAGATAGTTCCACTTGACACTGGAGCAATGTAGCCTTGCAGCTTGCCAGACCCTGTCAAACAGTTCATGGATAATGCCAGAATGGAAAACAGATGTTATATGTTGATGATTATTTCCCTGAGTCTCAAATGTTAAGTATTGCCTGTCAGAATATGTACTTTTGGAAAATTGTTAATGTTTCTGTTTAGCCACAGGCCAACTCTGTGGGAGAAGACTTATGGTAAAAAAAAAAATGTTCCAACTGTGCTTACCTCATGTTATTTACCTGTAGGTCTTCCCTGATTGAGCAAACCTATAGTCATTGGCATTCTAACCAGAACCATTCCATATTTAGCAGCATCTAAGATAACACAGTGTATCTTTTTCTTTTTTAAGACTGCATGGTGTGGTTTGAGGAAGATCTGATTACTATTTCTAGCAGGTGAGGGAACCATGTAGAAGTCTTGTCTTGCTTACCAGGAATAGTTTATCTAGGACTACATTATTAATGTGCTCTTTTTTTGTCTTTTTCCAGACTGTAGAGGTGATTTTAGGGAGATTTAACTTCTATTTCTAGTAATTTAAACTCTCTTGTAGACATTTCCTTATTGGCTCATTTCAAACATCGTTATTTAGGTATGTGTAAATTATGTGCAGTTTCCTATTACTAGCTAGTAACTTTACTAGTTTTCTATTATTAGCTAATAACTTCATTTTGAGTTGTTCATCTTTAAACAAATCTTTTTTTGGTTTTCTTTTTTTCTTCCTTTTTCGAACTAGTATTCATAACAGAATTTGCTTGCTTGATGTTTGGAAGAAGTGTTTTGATCTTGTTGTATGATGTAACTTTTATTTATTAGTAGTTAGAATTCCTTTAAGGAATTGCAATTTATCTATTGCACGCACACACACTCTTTCCTCTCTCTGTCTCTTGCAATTGAATCTGATACTCCATTGTTTGATCTTGGTGTGTTGTGAGACTATTAAAAAGTATGTTTCTCTCTAAGCTGTCAATTAATTTATAAATATGAGTGTGCACTTTGAACAAACCAAGTAAATAATCTAAATTGCATTTTTGTTATAGACTTATTTCAGAAGATAAAATAGTATTTTGTCTTTAGATAACTTTGGTGCTTAATATTATATATATATATATATATATTATATATATATATATATATAGTGTGTATAAGCATGTGTGTGTAAAATAAATTTATTGCTTCACAACATCTTTTAACTTAGATTTCCAGTTGATTATAATCTAACTCAATGTAAGTGGACTTTCTTACTTCCTAAAAATCAATGTTTTAGAGATAAGTAAAGTTTCATTCTAAAGGATGTATCAAAGAGAATTGGTAGAATCTGCGGAAATTAGTGATGGTCTGTGTCTATATATAGTGAATACAAACAACTTACAAACTGAGAATTAGCTGGTTTTCCACAAAGAAGATGAAAGGTCTGATGTATCATGCAGGGCCCACAAAGAAGAATGAATATATTAGCTTGCCATGAGAGAAGTAAGGTCTGACATTTCAGCTCAGTTAAGTCCCTTTTTTAGAGCAGAGTTGTGTAAGCACTGTTTTTTACCTCACAGCTTACTAATTTCACTTTTTGTAAAATAGTGATCTTTGGCACGGACCTAAATTGGAACTAAGATCTCAATCTAATATATGCTCAGAAAAACTTCGATAAATACTAAATTTATAGATAGAGCCAATGAGGGAGCTTCTATATCAAGGGTGTAAAATTTGTTTGGCTTTGCTGGCTGGACTGAACCTTTATACATTTAAACCTTTTTACAATTAAACTGGACATATCTGGCCAGTATAGCTGTAAATTGTTTAGTTATTCTATGTGTTTTATGTTCAAACTAGCTAGTTCCAGCCTGTCACACCTACCTTATAATGTCAGTCTATAAATAAGCAATCACATCATTGAAATCTTGAAGCTATGAGATACTACATGATAATTCAAAACAATATGAATAAATAAGCATTACACTTGACAGAGAAATATGAATACTAAAAGGTTAAACTAGATCTTGTGGGTTAGAGACAATTATTCCTAAAAATCTTTATTCAATGTAAATCGAAGTGAATGGTAATGGATTGATATATAACATTACAACTTTGTGAATAATTAAAACAAGTGAAGAGTATGGTGTGTTAAAGTTTGTGTGTGGAAAATTCATTCACTTGGTATATGAAGTTCTTGTAAGAATAGAAAGAGAAATTCTCCAAATGAATACATGCAATTCTTGAGAAGACCAATGCTTGGTAGAAAACTTGCATAGGTTCAGCTGCAAAACTTTTCTTCATTGTTGAAAAATGTATCCTTTTAAAGTTTTTGTTTTATGCTTTTTTCTTTTATTCTTTTACTAGTTTCAATTATTGGACGAAAGCTTATGCTGAGGTATTATCTTCAAGAGTTTTGATGAACCATATTAACCTTAGTACTTATTTCAGTGTAGTAATCATTTTATGATCTCTATCAAATTGCTAAGTTATATTTTTACATGAAGGAACACAACACTGCACACAAGTTTGCACTGATAAGCATAAAGACTGTGGTACACGTGTCCAGGGATTATGTTTCACTAGTATTATTCTAAACCAGTGGTTCCCAAACTTTTTCACACCACCGCCCCCTTGACACCCAGGCCACATTCGTAGCCCTCCCACCAGCTCAACACCACAAACACAGACCACTTTCTGCAGAAAATTCAAAGTAACTGTATTTCACAATTAAAACTTAACCTACTTAACCCATTATGTTGGGTTTTTTTACATCCCTTGACCCTTTTTGGCCACCCCATTATCACCCCACTTTTCTTCCTCCTAATCCTTCACTCTCTTCCCCAAGGGGACAGTACCACCCACTTTGGGAACTACTTTTCTAAACTATATCAAATAAAATGTACCAGCAAAAACTGACTCATGCTGTGACAAGCTGTATAACCCATGGCAGCATAGAAAACACATAAAATGATGATCACAATGATTGTGATTCCACACAGTTTCCAGTTACCACATTCTACTCACAAGGCATTGGTCAGACTGAGCCTATAGTCAAGCACATTTGCCCTAAGTGTGGTGTTATTGAATTGAACCCAGAACTGTGGTTGTGAAGCAAAATTTTTAACCTCACAGCCACGACTTATTTTTTTTATCCCAACATTCTGTGGTTGTGTGGTTGAGAAGCTTGCTTTCCAAACATGTGGGTTTGAGTTCAGTCCCACTGCATGGCTCCTTGGGTAAGTGTCTTCTGCTATAGCTCCAGGTGGACCAAAACCCTATGATTGGATTTGGTAGATGGAAATTGAACAGCTTGTTGTGTGTATGTGTATATATGTCTGTGTTCTATTTGTCCCCCGTTACTGCTTAACAATCAATGTTGGTTTGTTTACATCTCCATAACTTTGGTGAAAGAAACTAACAGAATAAGTACTACACAAAACAAAAGGGGTTTGAATTGTTTAACTAAACCCTTCAAGATGGTGCTCCAGCATGGCCACAGTATAATGACAGAAGCTAGTAAAAAAAAAAAAAAAAGACCCCTTCCTCCAATTATGTTGTTAGAAATCTTGTTCTTTAAATTACAAATATATAAATTATATATTGAAACCAATTAGTTTGATATTTTTGGTGGCCAAGCTGTTTGCTTAAAGCACATTTATCGAATACTTGAGAAATGTTGAAAACATTTATATAAATAAGTCAACCAGTGTCTTACATTATATAAACATACATTCATTGAGTAAATGGTTTTTGTTTTTGTACTTTTTAATTGGTTATATTTATCTGAGGAATATGTATGTGTGTATATGTATATATATATATATGAATTTTTTAATATTAAATTTTCTCTATTTGGTAAATCAAATTTTCCTTTTCTCTCTCTCGATATGCTAAAGATATAATGACAGTTATATAAATGTTAGGAAATAAATGTTTGTCTCTGAATTTTAGTCCTACCAATCTGAAGTAATTGATTTCCAATTTCTTTCACCAAAATCAAAAACATATTTACATGTTGAGGTTATTGAACATTTAAACACTTTTGCAGTATTGGCTGCCGAAAATAACACTTTCGCATTCAGTCTCTCACTCCCTCTCTTAGCACCACTTCAAACTTACAAGTCAACTCTACATGGTGGCTTGACCTATTAGAAATAGCTGCCAAATTTCCCTCAAACTACACCTTATTTTCTTAAAAGAAACAAACTGAAAGAGATGTTGTATGATTCAATCCTAGATAACTTCAACCCTTTAGCATTCAGATTACTCTGTCAAATGTAATGCTTAGTTATTCACATTGTTTTGGGTTGATATGGGACAGTAAAATCATAAACACACCAACACACATATGGGAATAAGCATGTACGTGAACACACATGTTCACATACATGCTTACTCACTCACACATTCACAAACAGATCCATACTCATATTTACTCCTGATGAAAATGATGGATCCTCTGTCAGTCTCAGCAATTGCATTCAGTTGTTCATTAGATTAATGTATACATGGCTGAGAGCTGGCAAAAATGAGTTGTACATGTAAATCAGTGAGTCAGCCTTGTCGCATTCTGTGTCATGCTGAATCCTCCTGAGAACTATGTTAAGGGTATACTTGTTTGTGGAGTGCTCAGCTACCTGCTTGTTAATATCATGAGCAGGCTGTTCCATTGACTAAATGAACTGGAACACTTCTGATCCAGGTCACAAATGATTGAATATTCCATACACATCTACCCTTTAGCATTCAGATTACTTTGTCAAATATTAAGCTTTTTTTATGCACTTTTTGAATTAATCATGCGTTATCTCATAACTTCAAGATTTTGATGAAAGTAATTGTTTATTTTTAGAATGACATTGTAGGGTAGGTGTGAGAAGATATTTCTGGCCAGTTTGAACATAAAACAGGTAGAATATTTGGGCTAGATATGGCTGATTTAAATGCTAAAGGATTAAATGGATGGTCAAAGCTGGAATCCCTTTGATCACAGGTCTGTTCAACCAGGATTGATCTGGGCCTATATAACAATACCAACTGACATGGCATCTTGTCCACTCACCATCATCGTTGTCATCATCATCATATTCACTCAAGAAGAAAAGCCTCTATGGTTGCTTGACTTAAAAACAGCTGCAAAATTCCCCTCAAACCCAACCTAAACATCTTCAAAACTTAGGAAGGGCTCATTAGATAATTTAAACTTAGATACACTTGAAAAGATGGGATGGTCAATGCTGGAATGTTTCTGATCATAGGCATGGCTGTGTGATTAAAAAGTTTGCTTCCTACTCTGTGGAAACTGAGTCACTGGGCCAACCAAAGAGTGGAGTTGGTGGATTTAACCTTCCTGTCATGTGTGTGTGTGTGTGTGTGTGTTACTTTCTCCTCGTTTCGACATCATGTGATAGTTGTTAAGGAGTGTCACCATCATGCAAATGACATCTTTTGTTTCTTGTCTTCCTTAAAAACATATCTGATCATGGAGATATATATTTGCACTTGGAAGCAGGTGAGGGTTGGCAGCAGGAAAGGCATCTATCTGGAGAAAATCTGCCTCAAGAAATTTCATCAAACTCCTGCAGGTATGAAAAACTAGGCATTAAAATTGATGATGGACACGTTAGATAATGTAGTCTTAGACAACCCTCTCACCCCATCCACACATCATCTTTCTTACACTGTTTCAGTGATCTTTGATCTTTGGCAATCTACACCAGATTGGATTCAAATAAGAAGTTTTAATTTATTGGTATTTAACTCCTGAGTAACTCTAATCAAATTGACCTGCAATCAAAAGCATTTCAGCTGTGCCTATACCATATTTTCTGGATAGTCTAGACCAGTGGTTCTTGAGGTGGTGGTTGAAAGATAAGGTGGGGTCGAGGGCATTGAAGAAAGTGGGAGTGATAACGAGGTGATGGACGTATAAACAACAAAATAATAGGTTAATTAGGTTAAGTTTTATTTGTGAAATACATTTGTTTTGAATTTGATTCAGAAAGTGGTCTATGATTGTGGTGGTGGTGGGCACAAGGAATGTGACCTGGGTGTCAAGGGGCAACAGCCCAGAAAAGTTTGGGAACCACTGGTCTAGACTGTATCATCATTTAACATTCATTTTCCATGCTGTTGTGGGTTGGATGATTTGACAAGCTGGTTAGGCAGAATACTGCATGAAGATTCACTGTCTGTTTTGGCATGGTTTTTATGCTGGATGCCTTTTCTAACATTAACCACTCCACAATGTGGACTGAGTGGTTTTTATGTGGCACTAGCACTGGCAGGGTACCAAGTAACTTGCAAGACTAAGATCTTTTGAAAAGGGCCAGGCATTGGAAGAGGTGGCTTGTACCAAGTGATGAGAGGATTGTGTGTGACAGGGATAGAAACAGGTGTCTTGCTGTAGAGGAGATACATGGTTACCCAATCAGAGGGAGATCCAGTTGATTTGGCTACTGTCTCTAATGGGTTGAGCAACCAGATGTTATTTCTAAAACATGGTTTGGAAACCTTTTTAGTACCATGGGTGAATTGCAAGTGCATATAAACCTTTGGGAACATATCTGTGCTAAGAAAAATAGTGTACCGTATTTAGCGTAAGCATATTGCAAACATTCAAGCATCATCACTATCTTTCTACATCCTGCAGCATTTCACATGGAATTTTTGGCTGTACATTTTGGTCTGCAAAAATTGGACATATAAGCTGGAAAAATATGGTAGCTTTTAATTTTATGTACATATAGGCACTATATTAAATTAATGTTTTAGTCTTAAGGTTGAAACTGCTATTTTCCAGAAGGTTTTTAGAGATTATGTCAAATTTGAGGGCAGGTGAGGTGTTTCCTTAGAGAAATAGATTAATATATATTCTTTAATAGTAATAACCAGTTTGCATTTAAAAGCAATTTTTCATAAATTTACTCTTTAATCCTTTAATATTCAGATGATTCTGTCAGATGTAATGCATATTCATTCATTGTTTTGAATTAATCATGTATTTTGTTATAGCTTTGAGATTTCAATATGATTGTTTTTTTGAATGACATTGTAGTGTTAATGTGAAAGGCCAGATCTGGCAAGTTTGAACATAAAACAGGTAAAATATTTTGACCTGATAAAACCACTTTAAATACTTAAAGAGTTATTGTTCTTTTCTTGATGATTTTTAGAGACTGTCAAATTTGGGGGGGCGAGTGAGGTATTTCCTACCCCAGCTCTAAACTAAGAGTAATAGTAAAATAGATTAATATATATTCTTTCTTTGTAGTAACTGGTTTGCTTTTAAAAGTTGAAGGAAGGGTTTCTCAGAAATTTACTCTTTTAACTCTTTAGCTATGTCTGGCCCAAATATGTTACCTGTTTTACATTCCAACTGGTCAGATCCAGCCTCTCGTGCCTACTCTACAATTTCAGTCTAAAAATATCCAATTACATCACCAAAATATCTCAGAGCAACACTATAATGAATGATTAAGTGAAAACTATGTGAATGAGCATAACATTTGACAGAGTAATCTGAATGTTAAAGGGTTTAACATTTGAAATGTGTTAAGCTTTTGTTGTTGTTTAGCTCTGGGTCATATCTGATCATGACACAAATCTTGAGCAGTCCAACCATGACCATCTCAACTTTTTGTAATTTATTTCAGACTACATAATTTGTCCTTTCTGTTTTTGTTTTTTTTAAGCTGGCACCTTGTAGTTGAGTGATACTTGGGTGTTATTTCTAATAGGTTAAATGATTTTGTAGGTTTTCTTTTTACTGAACTGAATGCAATAAGTAAAGAATGTCTGGAAACTCATTCTCTGAAAAAGTACTCAGTTTGTTCTTATAGCAATTATCTTTTACTTGTTTTAGTCATTAGACTGTGGCCATGCTGAGGCACTGCCTTGAAAATTTTAGTCAAACAAATTGACCCCAGTACTAATTTTTCTTAAGCCTGGTATGTATTCTATCATTCTCTTTTGCTGAACCACTAAGTTATGGGATGTGAACTCACCAACACTAGTTGTCACATGGTGGTAGTGGACACACACACACACACACACACACACAAAAGATGAGCTTCTTGTAGTTTGTGTGCCAAATTAACTCACAAGGCTTTGGTGTTCCCAAGGCTGTAGTAGAAGACACTTGCCCAAGGTGTCATGCAGTGGGACTGAACCAGAGACCATGTGGTTGGGAAGCAATCTTCTTACCACACAGTCATGCCTGCACTTGTAAGGATTTCTCATAAATTTAATCTTTTGAAATTTCAAATGTGTTAAGCTATTAATTAAAAGAGGTGTTGCTTATTAAACATTAAACTTCAGAAAATGTTATGCATATTAGCAGAAATTCATTTCAATGTGAAAATTTGGTTGTGTGAACCACATTAGCACCTTGAAATAGTTTGAGAGAGGAAGAAAGACATGTAGGATTATATATTGTTATGAGATGACATATCAGCAATCTGGGCTTATGAATTTTATGCTTACCGAATTTAATTCCATTAGAAAAGGTGATAATTTGGTTAACTGAGATTTAGAAATTTCTCATTGGTCTTTCTTACAGGCAATTACTAAGAATGTAGTGAATCTTCTAAAATAATTGGTTCATAATATTAGAAATATAGCTTTGTATCTTACAAAAAAAAAAAAAAGGCATGTCATTAAGTGCATAATGTTGAAATTATTTTATTAAATAATCATCTGCTTCATATAGAGTTGATATTGATTTCTAATATTGGTACAAGGCTTCACAGATTTGAAGGGAAGATATAATCAATTACATCAACTACCATCTTGACTCCACCCCACCCTTCCACCATTAGAAAGAAAGGTGAACCTGATCGACACTGGTTGGATTTGAATTTGGAACTGTTTGACATTTTGATTATCACTCTACTGATTCTGCCAATCTATTGACCTTATTCTTTTATTCTTTTACTTATTTCACCCATTAGACTGTGGCCATGTAGGGGCACCACATTGAAGAAATTTAGTTGAATGAATCGATCCCAGTTCTTTTATTTTTAAAGCCAGGTACTTGTTCTCTCAGTCTATTTTGCCAAACTGCTAAGTTACAGGGTTGTAAACAAACCAACATCGGTTGTCAAGCGATAGTGGGGACAGGCAGGCACACACACACACACACACACACACACACACAAGATGGGCTTCTTTCAGTTTCCCTCTAACAAATCCACTCAAGGATTTAGTCGGCCCAAGGTGCCATGTAGCAGGACTGAACCCGGAACCATGTGGTTGGAAAGCAAACTTTTTTGCTACATCACCACTCCTGCACCTATGTTGTAATTATATTAGAATATTTTTAAGTTGTTGTGTTTTCGGGATAGTCATTTTGTTATCAGTTAATTAGATAATTAGTTAATAAATAAATAGTCAAAATCCTTTTGTCATTGCCTGTGACCTTATCATTGGCAGTATGCTCTTCCAATACCTCTACATGATCACATTTTGAATATCTAAATACTACAGTACCAGTTATGCCTAAGTACCACCTATTATAAATGTGGAAGTTTCTTGTATCATGATTAAGAAACAGATTAATAATTAAAATAAGTTTTAAAATTAATTATTTACTAATAACTCAAATTTGATGGATGAATGTAGTTGATTAAATTGACTGAAGTACTTAGTACTTTATTCTCTCATTGCTGGAAGGATGAACAGCAAAGTTGACCTTGGTGGAATTTGAACTCAGAATGTAAAGAAGTCATAACTAAATGCCGCAGAGAGCATTTCTCTGACACTCTAATGATTTTGTTCATCCTTGTATATCTATGAATGTACATTCCATTTTCAATAGTCTGAGTCTGTTAAATGTTTATGAAAATCTATTCACCAATGGAGTTTAGTGTGTCTCCATGAAGGAAATATGTGAAATAATCACATTAATTAAAAAGTAAAAAAAAATGTGCAGACATTGTTAGAAAGATCCCCTGAAGTGATTTCATTGCTAGATAGCTTAAAGACCAGGATAGTTATCTGAAAGACAGTAGTGATAATAGAATATGAGATCTAGTGCTTGAAAGTTATTATATTCTCACCTCATGCATGAGTGGTTGGCATCAGGAAGGAAGGAAGGAGCTTAAGATATAAAATTGAGGCTATATTAATTAATGAAAGGCTGAATATGTTAGAACCAATCTTTAATGATACTTGTAAATCAATACAGTTATTAAATTGACCTGAAGTTTAAAGCATTTCAACTAACTATTACCACATTTAGTTATTCTTAATGAAGATATTAAAAGTAGCAGGATTTGATATCCAAGCTTTATGAGTTAACAAACTGTTTATCACTAATGATGGTAGTCAAAATAGTACATCAATAAAATGTTTGAACTTAATACTGGATAACATTAATTTATAATATTGGCTTGGCTTTTAAATATTGGTTAAATTTGTTATATGAATCACATACAATTATGGTGTATTTGTAATATAACTATATGGGGGAAACTTTTTATAAGATATAAAATAATTATGATGTGGTAAATGGCGAAAACAGGGAAAACTTTTTATAAGATGTAGTTGTATAATTAAGTTAATGCAGAGAACATTAAAAAGTTATCGAGAAATTTGTAAAACTCCATGTATACAGACATTTCAAAAGTAAACAGGCACCCTTTGTGTATGTGTGTGTGTATAATATGTTGATGTAATTATGATGGTTTGGTGATCTGATGAGCCAGCTTTTTTTTATTTGCCTAAATTTGTGAATTAGCAGTTGTATTGTATAATGCTGGGCATACATATTAATACAAACCTGTACACAATTTTTCTTGCATATTGAAATTAATACTATATGAAGGAGGTTGCAAAACAACCATAATCCTATGGAAATCACGTGATTAAATAATATATATATATATATATATATATATTATATATATATATATATATATATATATATATTCACCTCATGCTTCCTGACTTTATGCTTTACATACTTCTTACAGCATCGTTTTAACACTTGGATTTTGGGGATTTTCAGTTACATGGTTACTTTACATTACACTATTTTGTAAGTGATTACAATGTGGACTGAAAGCTGAGTCCGTAAAAGGACCTTACTGTGATAGCTGCACAATTACCTGAATCCATATTACTCATCTCTCTGTCAGTCTATCTATCTATTCATCTATCGATCCATCTATTCATCTGTATTTATATATATAAAATCAGGTATTTAGTTACTTTTAAGACATCTATGTATAATAGGTATTTTTTCACTAAAATCAAATTTTATGTTCACCTGGTATTTATTAGACTGCAAAATTTTCCCCTGCCCACTTTATTAAGAAAAACATGAGGTAATAAAGTTTTACTATTTTCTCAACAATTTTCCATTTTATACAAATTTTTCATGTAAAATGAAATTAAAGGCAGATATATTGGATTTCAGTAGATTATCCATTTTTGCTGCAGTTGTGCAACACTGCATGCTATACATAATATTATATGCTTTTAAAGATAATTTAGTCTTCAAACTTTAGATGTGCATTGTGCATCATAGCATATAATACTAAGACATTTATGGTATGTGGTAAGGCAGGCTAACTGCTAATTTTGTGTTAATTTATTTAATGCAGAGAACATTAAAAAGC
The DNA here is from genome assembly GCF_006345805.1 of Octopus sinensis. Classification (NCBI taxonomy): domain Eukaryota; kingdom Metazoa; phylum Mollusca; class Cephalopoda; order Octopoda; family Octopodidae; genus Octopus; species Octopus sinensis. The sequence goes on along the minus strand of NC_043019.1, from coordinate 29,636,950 downwards.
TATCTAGAAATAATTATGTATTGGGAGAAAAAAAAACCAAACAAACCAAAAAACAATATTAGGTCAATGAATGACTAATATTTTGATAATTTCAGCAGGCATAGATGACAACTGCACTAAGATACAAACACTCCTTTATCATTCTGGGTCAGCAATCTAGTGACCCAGTGATTAGCCCATTAGAAACTGGTAACTGATTGCAGCCAATCAAACCTCATAATTTTAAACAATAAAATGAGTTGAATAAAAGAGGAGCAATCATTTTTACAGAATATCCGCTTCTCTTGAAGACAATTTAAAAAAAGACATTTTAGCCTGATATATATTTAATCTAGCTTTACATGTTAATTTTATTGTAGTTGTTTAACCTTTAATGAACCCTAATTGAGCAGATCCACAATCAGAAGCATTTTATCTATGGCCAACCCATCTTTTTGAGAGGGTTTTTTGAAGACTATTACATAATTTATCTGTCTCGCAACGTCCAAAATCTGCACCGACCACTTTATCCTATCCTTCTTCACCAAAATATCTGCTACTCTTACCTCTCAGACACCAACTTAGAGATGATTAAATAACAGAACATTAACTCATTAACATATATACTGGCCACACCTGGCCCAAATATTCCGTCTTTTTTATGTTCAAAATGGCCTGAGCCTGCCTTTCATACCTACCCTACAATGTCATCATAAAAATCTTGATGCTAAGAGGTAATGCATGATAAATTCAAAAGATTGAATAAATAAGCATTACATTTGAAAGAGTAATCTGAATATTAAATGGTTAAACCGTATTGGTCACTCTAGTCTTGTGGATGAAGCTCAGCAAACATTATTGGTACTGTCCCTTCTTTCTGAAAGAAAAAAAGAGAAAATGATCATTGGAAACTGATATTATATTTCATGTTATAAATCTTTATTCCTCTTCTGCTGCCATCTTGCTTTATTCTGTGACAATCTAATGGGACAGCAACATTTAATTAGTGTTATTACCCTCTATTATGTATTTATGTATCGTGAACAACTATGTCTGTTTGGTTCACTGTTATTGATCTGTTTGCTCTCTCTCTGCTATAGCCCACTATCCCCACTCATATTTATATACTGATTTTTGGGAATTTTTTTTTCTCTCTCTCATTTTGTTATCATAATTTGTATTTTTGCCTTTCGTGGCTGTATTTACTACACAAATGTCACTGAATTATTGGTATCAGATTGGCAGATTTGGTAGCAAGGATTTGTGTTTTTTTTATATTTTACACCTACTTGTTTCAGCTACTGGACTACAGCCATCCTGGGGCATTGCTTTGAAAGGTTTTAATTGAACGAATTGACCCCAGTACTTATTTTGTCATGCCTAGTACTTTATGGGTCTCTTGTGCCAAACTCCCTGTTACAGGGATGTAAACAAATCAATGTTGGTTGTCAAGCAGTGGTGGGGGACAAACACAAAGATACACACAGATATATACATGTGTGTGTGTATGTATGTATGTGTTTGTGTGTGTGTATGTATATATATATATATATATATATATGATGGGCTTTTTTCAGTTTCAGTCAACAAGATCCACTCACAAGGCTTTGCTTGGTTTGGAGCTGTAATAGGTACTCAAGGTGCTGACAGTAGGATTGAATACAGAACCATATGCTTGGGAAGCAAACATCTTATCACACAACTACATCCTTGCTTATGTTATGAATCTTTATCTTTGAGTTCAACACCCTGACCTGTCCCTTCAGTGTTTTTTGCAGAGTTCACTCTAAAAAGCATTTGTGGACCAGGTCTTGAATCTGAGGATAGCTTGCTCCTTATATATCACCAGTTTCAGAACCTCTCAGATAAATAGTAATTTGTGCTGCTTTTCTCTCCATGATAAAGTATTAAAAAATACTGGCTGGGCCAACTGTAATTTTCATTGTATTATCAGTCAAGTATTTGAGTTGATATATTGGCTTCACTGTCCTCCCACTCCCTTATAAGTTTCTGCTCTTGTGACTCTGAGAAATTATTAGTATTACAAGGCGAAACACTACTCTCTGGATGGTTTTTCTTCTGGTCATTATAATAAGTATATATATCTATATAGTGGCAAGCTGGCAGAATCTTTACTGTACTGGACAAAATACTTAGTGGCATTTCTCTGGTTCTTTACATTCTGAGTTCAATTCCTGCTGAGACCAACTTTTCATTTCATCCTTTTGGGGTTGATAAAATGAAGTACCAGTCAGGTTTTGGGGCTGTTGTAATCAACAAGCCCTGCCCCCATAACATTGCTGGCCTTGTATCAAAATTTGAAACAATTACAATGAGGATATATATATATATATATATATATATAAACTTGATTAATATAACATATTTAAATGTGCGGTGGTAAAGTCAGAGGCTCAGTTTTTCATCCAGAAAATATCATTTTATAGATGTATTGCATAGTTTAAATATATATATATATATGTGTGTATTACTCATATGTACTTGTGAAAGAAGTACTTATGGTAAATTCTACTTTGCTGATGAGCTCATAATAAAACCAAAACATGTCTGAAACTATTTGCTATAATTGATGAAATATAATAATAATGGGATTTTTCTATACTGCTTAATTATATCTACTTAACCTTTTAATTGCTCCCTGCATGAAGTATGTCAATACTAAATAAATGATCTAACTATTAACCTACAAATCTGACTTTCCCTGTATTTATTTCTATTTATATAATGCAAAGAGCATTTAAAAAATGTGTGTGTGTGTATATATATGTATATATATATATATATATATATAAACAACAAGGATATCCAAGGTAGTGTAGTACAATCGTTTCATGTTACTTCATTTTATTTAAACACTGAAAGTATTACATCAGTTTTAAAATGTTGAGCAATCTTCAGCCACATATAGAATTTTTTTGATTAAACAGACAATGCACATTTTTATACTTATTTCATTATACTTATTTCATAATCACCCCATTTGATTTATATGGATAATACCATACAAAATTCTGGTGCCTTTAACTTAAGTACCATATTCATCTGAATCTAAATTTTGCTGAACTTATATATATATATATATATATATATATATATATATACATATATATATATATATATCATGTGAATGCATATTTATGTATTTGTATGTATATGTATCATTGTAATCATAATGATTATAATTATTTCTTATATGGGGACAAGACCAGAGATACTGTATGAATAGATTAATCAATTAAATTTACCTAGTACTTGACTAGTACTATACCAATCATAGTGGCATTTGGACTCGGATTGTAAAAATCCAGGACAAATACTGCAGGGCATTTTGTCTGGCACTCTAATAATTCTGCCAATCTGCCGTCTTGATGATAGTGATAATTTCTGTTGATTCTATAACACTTTGGAATTTAAATGAATTTTGACAATTTGACACCATCATAATTTATATCAGTGAGGAATTTGATATAAGATCTTGAGCCAATATTTACTTTGTCTAATGTTGATACTTGATCATTTGTTTTATTCCCAATTCAAGCATTACTTGATATGTGGCAACAATGCATTTAGATTTAACATATTGATTTGGGTGGGTGACAGGTGGGCTAGTGGGGTAGGTTGCGTGTGTGTGTGTGTGTGTGTGTTTGTTTGAAGCTGTTTGAATTTTTCCCTGAAGCTTAACAAACAAATTCTATGAGGACATGATAGCTTGTTATTCTTGTTCTGTAAACAAACTTTGCAATACCTCTTAGTGTTATTTATGAAGCTTCTCTAATTCTTTTATTTAGGAATTAAAATGTGTGTTTGTGTGTATGTGTACACATCAGAGTATGCCTGTATAAATATATATATATATATATATGTGTGTGTGTGTGTGTGTGCGTTTATATATATATGTGACCGATGAGGATGTGTAGGTGTATGTATATGTGTCTGTATGTGTATATATGTATGTGTAAGTATGTGTATATATGTGTATGTGCATATATATATGTCTCTATGTATGTTTATATATATATATGTATATGTGTGTGTATGTGTATATATGTTTATATATGTATGTGTGTGTGTATGTGTATATATATGTCTGTGTGTGTGTATATATATATGTGTATGTATGTGTGTGTATATATGTGTATGTATGTGTGTGTATATATGTGTATGTATGTGTGTGTATATATGTGTATGTATGTGTGTGTATATATATGTCTGTGTGTGTGTATATATATATATATATGTGTCCATTATGCATTTGTATAATACACACAAATACATATATACAAGGATACACACTTGTGCATGTGTAAAGGATCAACATTAAATTGCTTTTTTTTTCCTTGTTCCTTTTTCTTTTTTGCATTAATTAAATGAAAACAGGAAATTCCCTAAGTAAAACGTAATGTAATGTGATATATTTGTTAATTAGTGAATCTTGCAGACATGAAATGCCTCGCATCATCTAATTTTGTATTTATTGTTGTATACTTTGCAAAATCATTGATTTGAAGTCCATTTTACTACGTATGTTAGTATGAGCTGTATCAGTAACACAGACTGAATTTCCTTCTATACATGATTTTAATGCTTTTTCTCCTCCATCTCATTTGCTGACATCTAAATACTTTGTCTCAAATCTCTGAAATGTTGCCCTCTTCTAGGGTCAATAAAATCAGTAACAGACGAAGTAAAGTACTGGTGTTGATATAATCGACTAAAAATGCTTGGAAATAGTGCTCCAACATGGCCATACATCAGTGACTGAATGAAACCAAAAAAGAAAAATATGTGTGTATATATATGTGTGAGTGCATATGTGTGTATGTATGTGCATATGTACATGCTAGTATGTAAATGTATGCACATGTGTCTATGTATATATATATATATATATACACACACACACCACACATATATATATATACATATATATATATATGTTACTGTCCTGTTTTTGTTACCATTTTTTACCCCTCTGTGAAAAGATCTCAGAATTTTAATTGATTTGCTTTTCGCAGGAAGGAAAGTTTCTTGTCGAAAATACGTCTCGCTTTTATCCTTCGAAACGTAGAGTAGATGAAACCATAGCGACTGAAGAAGGGGTTTTTTCTTTGTGTTAATTGTCCTGTACTCTATTTTTTTGTTGTTTAAAAAAATGTCCAGTTCCTTTGGTTTGTGTCTATGTTTCCGTTTCTCATTGTGTTTGGTGTCCTGTACTCATATATGCGTGTATATGTACATGTAGAGGTATGTACGTACATATATGTTTTTATATATGCATATGTTTTATTTTATTTATTTATATATATATATATATATATAGTTGTGTATATTTATGTATACATGTGTGTGATTGTGCGTTGTAATTATCTAATTAGTTGGTTCGTACCCCATTTCTATTGAGTGAAATAGAAGCTAAATAGCCCATCTTATATCCTCATTTTATCCTTCTTGTTCTCTTTTATGACATAATTACTTCTAAGCTTTTGATTCAGTCTGTCCATCTGTGTGACTGTCTATTTAAGTAATGAAGTTAGTGTTAGAATTTTTTAAGCACTCCTTGCATAATGCAGAAATGAACACATAGTGAAACAAATTTGTAGGCTAATAGATAAATAGTTTAGTTAGCATTGAAATACTTCATGTAAAGAGTAATTAAACAGTTAAGTAGATATAACTATGCAGTAAGGTAGGAAAAACCCATTAGTGTTATATTTCATCAATTATATCAAACAGTTTCAGACATGTTTTGGTCTTATTATGAACACATCAGCAAAGTAGAATTTACCGTATGTATTTCTTTGACAAGTGCATATGAGTAATGAGCATACACATCAGTAAATAAACAATAATTCAAACAGTGAAATCAGATTTTGTTCTTGGCATGAAATTAATTTCATAGGCCTCAACCGCATGGTTTCAGGTTCAGTCCAACCGTGCTGGGTCTTGGGCAATGCAGTGAGACTGAACTGCCTCCTACAATAACCTCAGGTTGATAGAAGTTTTGTGATTGAATTGGTTGTGTGTGTGTGTCTGAAAGTGTTTGTGCCCTTTAGTTAAAATTATTTGCATTAGATTTTTGTTGATGCAGAACTTCACTAGTTCCTTTCTATTGTATTGCTTTGCTAAATATACAATCATGCAATACAGCCTTGTGTAGGAAAGTAAAAGGGTTTGGAGTATAAATATTCATTTATTCACAGCTTGTGCTTGTTTTGGTACTTCAGTAATTATTGTTGCATGGTCAATTTATACCATTGTGAATTGTATCTGGTAAAATATATACACTCTTTAATGAGTAGCAATTCATGAGTTTATCTTGGCCTCTTAGGGGAGAGGAGGCAAGGGAGCCCTGATGTGGCTATGATTCTCATCTTACTGCGAATTTTGGTTCACAAGACTTAGGTGAACATAATTTCTCAGCAAGATTGAATACATATATGAGGGGGATTCAAAAATTATCCACACTTTTGCCATAACGTATCTTTATTATTGTCATACCACCTTCTGTGCATGTGTGCTTATAGTTGGTACTATTGTGGTCATGTGATCAAAGTTTGAGCCTCATCGCAATGTTTTTCTTTCTGGCTTTACAGTGTAAGCATGGCCACTCCACTAGCAATATGCAGCAAAGAAAACAAAGAGCAGTGATTCGAGAAATCGTAATGGTGAACTGGTTCATCATTACCATTTCTTGAGCTTGCTAACACTGAACCACTATATTCTCTGGGGATGCATTAAATCCTTTTTCAGAGATACTTTATTTGAATTCTTACTATCAGGTAACTAATTTCATGTTATACCATAACTGACTTCACAATTTGGGTATTCATAACTTATTGGGAGAATTCCTAAAAACAAAATCCTCTGTAAGACAGTTCCCTATTCTCTGTAAATGCACAAAAACCATTTTAAAGGCTACATATTTTGTATTGTTATTGGATTAGCGAAACAATTATGAAAATGGAACCAAGGGATAAGCCCTGCTTTCCCAGGAATTACTGAGTACGTTGGCTAGTATATATATATATATATATATAATATATATATATATGATTTGATGTCCACTTTTTCCTGCTTGCATGGGTCAAATGCAATTTGTTGAGCCAAATTTTCTCTAGCCAGATACTCTTCCTGTCACCAGCCTTTCCCTGTTTCCAAGCAAGGTAAAACTTTACTATAGCTGGACATGTTTTTGACAGAAAACTGGAAACATAACAACCTTGTTTGTATGATGATGATGCCCAGTTACAACCATCGTGTGATATTTAGACAAGAGTGTGCACGTGCATACACACACACACACAAAAAGAGGCTTCTTTCAGTTTCTGTCTTCCAAATCCATCAGGTTCTGGTTGGCCTGGGCTATTGTAGAAAACATTTGCCCAAGATGCCACATAATAGGACTAAATCCAAGACCATGTGTGTGTGTGTGTGCGCACAATGGGCTTGTGTACAGTTCCCATCTACTAAATTTCTCTCATAAAATGAAAAAAAGAAAAAGAAAACAAGACTATTTTTTTTAATGTTAACAATACAATCAATAAAAAAAAGTCTTTTATATATAAATTTATTTATTTTTTCGATTTAGCACAAAATCCATTTTCTTTTTGCCCGAGGGAAATAGTTGACTGAATTGACCTCGGTATAGAATTAGTTGTACTTATTTTTTCTAATCTTGGAGTGGAAGAATAATGAAGTTGATATAGATAAGTTTTTATTGAACTATGATCCAATTAAGATGAAACTAAATATTGTATTTCTACAAATCCAATGGGAACAGCCATTAAAATTTCTGGTTTTGGATTCATTTGAGTAGTTCAGGCTCTATTGTTATCCCTATCACATACCAGAATACTTCACCCTTAGTTTGTACTGAATTTTCTGGCATACACATAGATATAGAATATATAGTATTAAGATGTAGTGTACTCATTCAAACGTTCACTATCTTTCCAAAGCCTGCTGCATTTCACATTAAATTTTTGATTCTCCAAAGTCATCTTGGTGTATAAAGTTAGCATTTTTGGCTGTAAATTTTGGTCTGAAAAATTTAACTTTTACACCAGAGAATATGGTCGCTTCTTATTCAAAATTTCTGAAGCAGCCTTATTTTGAAGGGATTCCTTATCCACCACTCAACCGATCTGGAAGCAGGGGATGAAGACAAATTAGACAGAGGTATTTATCAGAGAATCAACACATAGTGTAGATGAACTGTAGATCAAAACCCAACAAGCTGAAAGTTATCTACTAATATAAGTGGCAGTGTGTTTTTCTCTCTCTTTACCTATCACCTTGATATGTGCAGCAAAGGCAATTAGCTTGCTATGATATTTTGCTGTTGCTGTTTTTTTCTTTTTTGTTAAAACACTGACAGTTCTTTTAGTTTGCATAGTGAATAGAAGAAATGTACATTATAATTTTAGCTGTTCATATATAAAATTTATAAAGTTATATATATGTGTTTGTAATTACTTTTGCATTTTATTATTTATTAAATGATAGAGGGGAATGTCTATTTTATTCAATTAATCCTTTTAAATATAGTTTCTCTGATAATGACTAAACTTGAAGTCATAGTTTCACAGTTGCTATGTGTTTATGTCTAATAAAATATTTAAACTCTACTTTGGTACTGAATCATTTTTTGCCAGTTAATGTCCTTTGCTGTTTTTAATAGTTTTTTTAAAGCACCAGCACCTCTCTCTCTCTCTCTCTCTCTCTCTCTCTCTCTCTCTCTCTCTCTCTCTCTCTCTCTCTCTCTCTCTCTCTCTCTCTCTCTCTCTCTCTCTCTCACACACACACATACACTCGTGTGTGTGTATAAAATTGGGAATGTGAAGCCCCAAGTTGCAATTCAGCTTTGAATAAATAAAATATGTAGATATGCATGTACACAAGTGCGTGTGTGCGCACGCACACATATACACACACACACTCCCCCTCCCCTCTCGCCCTTTCTCGCTTTCTTTTTCTTTCTCTCTACATACATATCTAAATATGTGTGAATCGCAAACTAATTTCTACAGTAGAAGGGAAGGAGCACAGAGTCAAAGAATACTGCCTGGTAGGTATTCTGTTGCCCTCCATCACCATAAACATCCCTTTGAGGGATAAAAGGCAAAGTTGTCTCCATAGAGACTTGTACTCAGAATACAGAAAGATAAAGAAAAATGGTGACGGTGAGGGGTAGTGGTGTTATAACTTTTTCTCCTATTCCACTCTCCTTTTTTCTAGAATTGATGAATGAAGTGAAACAAAATTTATTTCAAATAGGTTTTCTCTCTGTTAGATGATGTAGAGACCAGATGGTCTAGTAGATAATTATTGACACTGTTACATCTTATGTCATTGGCAGCCAGCCTTTCAATGTTTCTATTTCCATGTTGGCATTTGATTTGGTGAGTTGTGGGGGGGGGGTGAGGGTGTTAAGTATCAACTGTTTGGGGAATGTTACTTGTGATTGACTGGTGTACTAGCCAATCGAAGGTGTCTCACCCCTATGTAACACCAAAGTAATATGAAGGTGTTGAAGATATGTTTACATTTATCATGGGCAATCTGCAGCTCATGGAACTTTCTGAATGGTACTCCTAGCAAAAAAAAAAAAAAAAAAAATGATTTTGTTTTTAGTTGAGTGGCCCACCTGATGATGAGACTTGTCACATGTGTCCTGTTCTTTGAAAAAAGATGCTTATATCTGCTTTACATTGTTACTTGACATAGTAGAAATAACAGCCATATCTATCTTGACTCACACTCTACTGAGTGGCTTTTGAATGGTGCATTGCAAGGTATACTGTGGACTTACAAAAATAAATTTAAGGTTTTAGAAAAACCCGTATTAATGCTTGTCTTAAAAAATGATTTAATTGTAATTTTGTTAAATACAAAATTGATTGATGAAACCAAATAATTTTTTTCAATTTTTAATTTGCAAAGCAATTTAAAACTTTCCATGTGAAGTGTGTGGAAGTGCATGGGTTAGTGGTTAGGGTGTTGGATTCATGATCATAAAATTGTAGTTTCGATTCCTGCACTGGGCAATGTGTTGTGTTCTTATGCAAAACACTTCATTTCACATTACTTCAGGTTCGCTCAGGTGGCAAAAATGAACAATCCCGCAATGGACCGGCATCCCATTCAGGTGGGGAATATATATGCCATGGAAATTGGGAAACCAGCCACATGAGTCTACATGACTTGAGAAGGAACTTTACCTTTTTTTTTTATGTAAAGTGTACCGGATACTTTTTGTATGATTTCCTCCAATGCTCCATGTAGTAAAAAAAAAAAAAATTGAGAATCACTGCACTACTGTCTTATTTAAGGAAAGACAATTGGATAACATAAATGCTAGTGTATAAGCTGACTCCTATATAATCCAACCCCCAAATTTCCTTTTAAAATGTAGGCTTTGAGCTACACTTACTGTATAAGATTATCTGGAACTAATTCACTCTTGATGCAGTGATTATGAGGTATGTGAGGCAGAGCCCAGTGTTGCTGTGACTTGGAATATCGTCCTTATTGCTAAGTATTTTTACCAGACATATTTTGATACATGCTGATACACTTATGCTTTTTCTTTAATTTGTAAACTTTATCTCGCTTCATGAGACTATTGGTAGGTCTGTGTTTGGATTATTTATGCTGGTCTTCGCTAAAGTTTTTATTTACAGCAACCCTTGGTTTTTGGGGTGACTTTATTTTAAGGTTCAAATGCTGTCCTGTATACTGACATATGCAGTTTTGTATACATCATACCTGAAAAATATAATAAAAACCTTTGATTGTATGCTTGTTGGACTTCACAACCATAATGCTACGCAATGAAATCAAGGATTCTGACACGTTCCTTTACTGGTTTCAACCAATGGGCTGTGACCTTACTGGGGCATCTACTTAAAGGGTTTTTAATTGATCATATCAACTCACAGTTCTTGTTTTGGTCTGGTTCTTTATCAATCATATTTATTGAATTAATAAATCTTCTTGATACACTACTGGTCTTTTAACTGAGTGCTCTTTGTAGTGTCAAACATTACACATAAACAAATACACACAGAGACACATACATACAATGCAGGTTCTACATAGTTTCTCTCTATCAAATTCCACTTACAAAGAATTGGTGAGCTTTAGGTTATAAGCAGAAGTCACTTACCCAAAGTATCACACAGCTGGATTGAACTTGGAATCATGTAGTTTGTGACTTCTTAACCACACACCCATGCTTGTGTTTACATAATCAGAGTGCATGAAGTTGGTGAAACCTTTCATAAACAATATACTGTTCACATCTTGTTTCTTCATTGCTTGCCAGATTACAGAACATGGATGGGGCTCTTTGACAAATGGTTTTTGCAGTCTATAAGAACAAGATAAAAGTTCTTCACTTTTACTTGTAACTGTCTATGTCATTGTGGAAGAATGATAATATTGTTTGTTTATTCTTAGAGACATGGTGTTCGGTTGCTGGGAATTATTCCATTTGTTTTATTGCTTCAATGAGAGGGAAAAAAAATGACTCAAGATATAACTGGATTCTTTCTCTGTTATTTATGTATTGGTAATGAAATATAGTTGCAAAAAGACATTTTTAGAAGAAAAAAAAAATTGAAATGTGTTTTACTGCCTACCTTATATTTCATAGCTTGCAGCAAATTATTGCTGGTTACTTTTCATATGTTCCACCATTTTGTTTTTCAAGATTAAACTGTACGACTTCTGCTTAAAGGGGATAAATATATCGTTTGTTCTGTAGTCTGTGAGTAGAGAGAAGAAGCTATTTGATTAAAATGTACTGTCTGTTTACATTTTCTAATCTCTTTCTCTCTCAGTATGTGTGTATGTATGTATGTCTATATGCTTTTAATTTATATCAGTCATTTGACTGTGGCCATGCTGGAGCACTGCCTTAAGTTGAGCAAACCGACCCCAAGATTTATTCTTTGTAAGTCTAGTACTTATTCTATGGGTCTCTTTTGCTGAACTGCTAAGTTATGGGGATGTAAACACACCATCAGTTGTCAGGCGAGAAACATATACACACACATACATGCATATATATATCGAACGTAGCCGATGCCAGCACCGCTTTGACTGGCTTCCGTGCCGGTGGCACGTAAAAAGCACCAATCCGATCATGGCCGTTGCCAGCCTCGCCTGGCATGTAAAAAGCACCCACTACACTCATGGAGTGGTTGGCGTTAGGAAGGGCATCCAGCTGTAGAAACACTGCCAGATCAGACTGGAGCCTCAGATCCCCGGTCGAACCATCCAACCCATGCTAGCATGGAGAACGGACATTAAACGATGATGATGATGGTATATATGTCTGTTTGTCCCCCTACCATCGCTTGAAAACCAATGTTGGTGTGTTTATGTCCCCATAACTTAGTGGTTCAGCAACAGACCAATAAAATAAGCACAAGGCTTACAAAGAATAAGTCCTGGGGTTGATTTGTTTGACTAAATGTGGTGCACCAGCATAGCCACAGTCAAACGACTGAAACAAGTAAAAGGAAAGAAAAAAAGTATTTTATATATATATACATAATATCGAGGTCTCTTTCATCCGTTCATGGCTGTTGCCAGCCTCACCTGGCCCCCGTGCCGGTGGCATATAAAAAGCACCATCTGATCGTGGCCGTTTGCCAGCCTCGTCTGGCACCTGTGCTGGTGGCACGTAAAAAGCACCCACTACACTCACAGAGTGGTTGGCGTTAGGAAGGGCATCCAGCTGTAGAAACACTGCCAGATGAGACTGAGACTGGTGCAGCCTTCTGGCTTCCCAGACCCCAGTTGAACCGTCCAACCCATGCTAGCATGGAAAGTGGACGCTAAACGACAATGATGATGATGATATAATCATAAGTTTAATGTACATGCACTTTTCCATGTTTGTATGGTTCCATTGGAGTTTGAATGAGATTTTATATGGATGGATGCTCTTCCTGTCACCAACCGTCACCTTTTTCCAAGCAAGTCAATATTTCCCCATGGCCAGAATATTGGAAATGAACAACACTCTTGTATGACAGTGAAAATCATTTTACAACTATCATCTGATATCAAAACTAGGAGACACTCACACACACACACGTGCATTTCTGCCTACCAAATTCACTTCCAAGGTTTTGGTCTACCCAAAGCAATAGCAGAAGACGCCTGCCCAATGTGGCATACAGTGGGACTGAACCCTGAGCCATGTGTTTGGGAAGTAAGCTTCTTACCACATAGCCACACTTTTTCCCTTATAATTGTTGTAGTAGTAGGATTTAAGGAGAGCATTTTAACCCCAAGTCTCATTGGTTACAATAGTGCAAAGCATTTAGTTCTTCAAACATGAAGGAGGGTAAATAAATTTTCTGGGTTGGGTACAGAATATTAAATTGCTGTTCTTTCACTAAATTTCAATTTTCAGTTGAAAACACTGACGTGATTCAATAACACACAAATTGTGCATATAATGTTGCATTATTTTCTTTTCTATTTTTACTTGCGTAATATAGGTGAAAGATGCCAAATTTAGGAAGGTGGTGAACACATATAATTCTTCCATTCTTTCTTTACTATGCAGAGTCTATATATTTAATATTTAGCCAAGCGTCAGACAATGGTACTTTATTATACTAAAGATATAAATTGATGATGGTGTAAAATAGTTTTAAAATAACATGACTAAAAAAATGAAAATAAAAAAATCCATAATTTATGCATTAAAATGAAGAAACAATTAATTTTTGTCAGAAATAATTTGATTTTGTGAAGATTAATTCCTTTTTTATAAGAAAATAATTATTATCTCTTAAAGAATTTTATTGATTTCTTTACATTTTATGTAGCTGAGGAAGTTCAGCTAATAGAATTGATCCTAGAATATTACTGGTGAAATAATTTAAATATCTGAAACTTATAACCTTGTCTTTCAAATAGATTGTTTCAAGTGATTTATTTTACAATCATCATCAGAGGCATGGCAGTGTGATAAAGGTACAAGCATGACTGTGTGGTAAGAATTTTGCTTCCCCACAAAATGGTTCTGGATTCAGTCTTTGTGTGTAGCACCTTGGGCAAGTGTCTTCTATTATAGCCCCTGGGCAACCAAAGCCTTTTGATTGATTTGGTTGACAGAAACTGAACGCCTATCGTGTGTGTGCTTGTCCCACCCCCACCACTGTTTGACAATTAGTATTAGTTTGTTTACATTCCTGTAACTTAAGAGTTTAGCAAAAAGAGGCTGAAAGAATAAGTACCAGGCTTGAAAAAAAAAAGTACTGGAGTCAATTTGTTTGACCAAACCCTCCAAGGTGGTGCTCCAGCATGACAACAATTCAATGACTAAAACAGCTAAAAGATAAAAGCTGTCCTGTTTCTAATGTGTAGACTACCTATCTGTTTATTTTCAATATAATTAAAATTTTGCAGTGATTTAGTAAAACATAGTTATTTAACCTCAATCAACTCTGAGTGAAGCTCTAATCAAAGGCATTCTAGCTGTGAAGATCATCCTGCCGTTTATTCTGACATGTATGTCTAGAACTGTGTATCATTATCTGATGCATCTTCTTTTTAAATAGTGCCAACCACTTTACAGTGTACTGGATGTAGGTAGAAATTCCATACAGTGTACTTGGTGCAAGCTATGGACACAGAGATGCAATGAGGTTGCAGGAAGATTAACAGAGAAAGTAAACTTAGTTTGTGGCAGATGTGCAGGAGCAATAAATACTGAGAATACATCTTTATATATAAAAGTGAAGTTGTGTGTCTGTCTCCTACAATTTAGATTCCTAATTACTCCCACATTTTGCGGTGCAGTTTAACCAAAAGCGGGTATCTTATAGTCGTGATTAATATCGAGCCCTTCTGGGTATTAGCGTGCGTCTACGATGAGTCTACGATTTAAAAAAAAAATTACCATAATTTTTTCCCATTTTCAATGCATTTTTTTTGCTATTATATAAGGGAAGTAACTCTCTAAAAATGCTTATATACATATTTCCCTTACAAACCCGAGCCACGCCGAGCGATACTGCTAGTGGGAAATAAAATGTTCTCAAATGGTTAGGAAGTTCCCTAGTGATACTACATAGTTTTTGTTACTTAGGTGACCTATTTCTTTATTACCCACAAGGGGCTAAACATAGAGGGGACAAACAAGGACAGACATAGGTATTAAGTCGATTACATCGACCCCAGTGCGTAACTGGTACTTAATTCATCGACCCCGAAAGGATGAAAGGCAAAGTCAAATCGGCGGAATTTGAACTCACAACGCAACGGCAGACGAAATACCGCTGAGCATTTTGCCCGGCGTGCTAACGTTTCTGCCAGCTTGCCGCCTTCAATTAGGTGACCTAATTAGCCATGGAGGAGGATGTTCTGAAAGTATAGTTGTTGGAATAAGAACAGGATGGAGAAAGTTCAGAGGGCTATTACCTATGTTAGTAACAAAAGGTCTCCCCACACACTCTCTCTCTCTCTCTCTCTCTCTCTCTCTCTGTGAAAGGCATGATACTTGTGTATGAAAAGCAATGCTACATGATAGTGAAATGTGGGCTCTGAATGTAGAGGACACACAAAAGACTAGAAAGAAATGAAGCTGGTGCTAATCAGTGGGACTGAACCCAGAACCATGTGGTTGGGAAGCAAACTTATTACCACACAGCCATGCATGCACCTATGTACACATTTATGTTTAACATGTGATTTTGTAAAACATAGTTTAAATAATTAATTATTGATCAGAATTCTTATCTATGTTAATGCTTTAGAATGAAGTAAGTTGTATAATTCAAGTCATAGCTAATAAACTCTGCCAGAAGAGATTTCTGCTCTATCATGAATCAAAGGAGCCAAAGGAGGGGAAGATTTAATATTTTTTTCTTTCTTTATTGCCCACAAGGGCCATGCACAAAATAAAAGGATGACACAAATCAAAGGACAGTGGAGATTTACACTAAATACATGTAAACAATTAACAGTGAAGTTATAACAAAATTCCCCAGTGAGAGAGGGGTGCCACCTAGGGGTGATTAAGGACCCCCATAGAGCCTGAGTCACCCTGCTCACCTGTGCTCTTCTTTAAATTTCTGCTTACAGGTGCATGTTTAGCAGTAGATTCATTTATGAGCTAGAGGACTGTGCTAAGCTCCAGTGTCTACTTTGGCATAGTTTCTACTGTTGGATGTGTCTCCTAACACCAACCACTTCAGAGATTATACTGGGTGCTTTCTTTTCATGGCGCCACCACTATATTGCATCACTGTCATTGATGAAAGTTATGTTTTTGCAACATTAATATTGAAATGTGATAAATAGGAGTGCTTATTGTGTTGTTTTTGCTTAATTCCATGTCATTCCTAATCAGACCTGTTGATCCAGCTAGAACCATTTACTGTCATTCTTTTCAGAAACACTATATTATATGGGTTTACATTATTCTCCATATAGTCCTTTTTTTTTCTTTTTAAGAAAGGAAGCTTGACTTTGAGGGTGATTTGTCTACAACTTTTAGCAGGTTGTGCAGACATATACAGAAGCCCACATTGTCCCCACTCCTACTGTATGATGTTAGCTCTGCACAGTTCCCATCTGTCAAGTTTTACTCTGAAGAGTATTGTCTAATTTGAAGCTATGATAGAAGATATTTGCAAAGGTGGTGTGAATTGGAATTGAGCCTGGAATCACATGGTTGCAAAGTGGACCTTTTTAGTTGTCTGACCACATACACACATCTTTCTCTCTCTCTCTCTCCACATATATATGTATATGTATACAAAGAATTTTGAATAAAATATATTAATTTTTATATGTTATTGTATTTTATGCAAAAGTTCCTTGTTGATTGATTTAAAATGCTTTGTATCTTTTCCAGTTTAAATGGATCTCATTTTAACATATCTCTTTATTGAGATAATTATATGTATCTAGGCAGTTCTTTCTGGAAACTTCTGGAGCCATGAATATACTTCATGTTTAGTTAGATGAACAAGAAGCTAGCATAGTGTATTCGACTACAATAGTCATTAGTATAAACTGAAAAGAGCTGTGTTGGAATTTTATGCTATGTTCTGGAAAATTCTGAGATTTTTCTCTTTTCTGTTTGCTTTTTATTTTATATATCTATTTTTTGATACATATTTCTCGGTAGGGCATCTGTAAATTTCATATCGATAAATTTTCTCTGATTTATTTATTCATTATTATATTTTTTTGTGTTTTGTGTTTGGCTTCTGAACACAAAAGGTTAGTGAAAGATCAATAGAAAATTAAGAGCTGTGTTACCTCAAGCTGTCTGAATTCCTGAAAAATATTATTGGAGGATTAATGATCATAAAGAAGAAGAAAAATAGCAGAAAATAAATAGTATAATGTACAAAACCAAAGGCCATTGGAGTATCCAATAAAAGTGGTATTGATCTCTTTAAGGTTCCTTTTATAAAACTGCCATTGTATATTGTGTGCTTGGTTGGCTTAATTGATGTGTTTTTAGTTTTTATTCAATTGAATTTTATGGTTTAAACTTTTATGATTATTGTATTGTCTCATGCGTCAATTAAAATTTTATTAACTTTTTATGTAAAAAAAGTAGAAATAATTCTGTATAATTTAGGCTTTCAGATTGTATGAATATTTTGGATAAATATTGATAAAATTGCTAGTTGAAAGAACTATGCTTTTTCCTTTTATAGAAAATCCTATTTCTTGATATGTTACAAGTTAGTCTGTATTACTTCAGAATATGAAATGTAACTTCTCAATTTAAATGATTGTAGTTATTTAATATTCTGTAAAAAAAAAAAAAAAAATCTTCAGTTGAAGTGCTATGCAGTTGATAGTTCTATTTTTTTCTATTTTTTTTCTATCATTAATATAATTGCTGTTGCTATTGTTTGTAAAAGCTCTTCTCATCGTACTTTTATCTTGGCTATTAAAATGGAGTCCACTTTAAATTGTGGGAAAAAAATGTGTAGTTTTTCTGATTTTAGTGTGATATTTGCAAATGACTAAAAATAAGCATGTTTTAGATGTTTTAGATATAGGCATGTTTTAGTTAGATAAACATATGTTGCTTCTACATACATGCATATATATATATATATATACACATACACATACATACGTAAAAAAACATGTTCTAGACATATATGTTTGAAATATATATATATAGTCTAGATATTTAGATATATGAGCACATACTGTCTGAATAAATGATGGCATAACCATGGGCTGGAACACCTTTTGAGCATTCTTCTTCCTGGTAGTCTCTCGAGTTTGAGAAAGACAATTGTGTTGTATGGTCATCTTGTGCGGATATTCATGTGACTTCATTAGGCTGAAGTCAGATGCACAGATAAAGGAGATACAGATGAACAATGCAAAGACCTGTGCATGAAAATGTTATAGTGGGAAAGCCTTGGCATAGAGACATTCTGTTGACCTTATCCGTCAGGGTCCACTAGCATGGAGATAGTTATGAATGGTGGCCTTTCTGGCTGCAGGAATTGCTGGCCAATAGGCTGGTAAGGTCCTTTTCATTGACTGCTCCAGGTTAATTCCCGTAGTCTATACAATAGCTGAATGTAACTTCAAGGCTGCAGAGGTTATATGTCAGTTTTCCCTCTCCAACCTTTTGGTCATAAGGCTGCTCAATCAGGGTTGACCTAGGGCTAAAATCTAACAATACTGGTACAGTTGAAATAAACAATCTTTGGAGAGTAATAAATTTGAATAAAAACTGATACAGGGGCAAAGAATATGGAATAGCAAGCATACTGTAGTGTACCTGGTAATATGTTGTTGCCTTGGAAGCATTAGATGCATGGTTCAGTTTATGTCAGTGGGCCTGTTTCTCTTTTTTGCTTCAAATTGTGGTTTATAAAGTCTCATCATCATCATTTAAGATCCATTGGACCAGAGCTGGCAAGCTGGAGGGCTGCACCAGACTCCAGTCTGATGTGGTGTGGTTTCTATGGCTGGATGCCCTTCCTAATGCTAACCACTCTGAGAGTGTAATGAGTGCTTTTATGTGCCACTGGCATAAGTACCATTTGCGTGACACCACTGGCATAAGTGCCATTTGCATGAGTATCAAGCAAAGTAAAATCACAGTTGTGAAGTTGTGATTTTACTTGGCTTGATGGGTCTTCTTCTTAAGCACGACATAATACCAAAGGTATTGGTCATTCATCATTGCCTCCATGAAGCCCTACACTTGAGAGGTGCTTTTGATGTGCCACTGACATTGGCCATCTTGACTCTGTTAGGCCCAATGCTCGAAAGGTGCTTTTAATGTGCCACCAGCATGGGTGCCAGTTAAGTGACACCAACATCAGCTATGATTTCATTTGGCTTGACATCATTTACATAAAATTCTTTACAATTAAATCTTAAATTGTGTATTAATTATAATGTACTGTGGTAAAACAAGTGATTGTTAGCGTGGATCCTGATGGGGTGGTGGTGGGGAGTGCTAATGAGCTCAAAATAGTAAGTTCTCAGCTGGTGAAATGAAGCATTGAAAATTTGGTGTTAGAAGCATGTAAATATGGTTAACTCTTATCTGCAGAAGTATATTGCCTATGTATATCTGTAAGCTTTGAAAATAACCAAGAATTTGGTTGCATTTAGTGTAATAACTAACTTTTACATGTATTTCCATATCATGTGTTTGGAACATAATATTAAGGTTCTTACATAGAATTATGATAGAAGTTTTATATTGAAATAAGAATACTTTAACCTTTTGACTGCAAAATAAAATTTTATGATTATTCTGGTAATGATGTTAAATGTTTACCAAAAATAGTTGTTTTTTTTCTTCTGCAAGTCTTGTTGCCTCAATAAACTTGACATATCTCTACAAAAAAATATTTCAAACATGACATTCCTCAACAAAAGATAAATTGGGGTAAAAAAAACTGCCTTCCACAGTTGATGGTTATGAAATTTTGAGTGGATATATCTGATTTCCACAGTAAAAGATTTAAAATGAGAAGTTTGTATTAGAGACAGAGAGGTGAAATCCAAACATGATTTTTTTCTTTTACCATTTAGTTGGAGAGAAAAGGGCAGTGTCCATTGCCTTTATATTTCAAGGACATTTATAACTGGTAGGAGGAAGAAAGGAAATTATCCTCGAGTTTGGAGACCTTATCAGGATGCTTGCAACAAGGTGAACTGCTAAAGGCACTCAAGGATCAGGTAGTGGCGTTAAACTGGGTGATGGATTAACCCTTTAGAATTTAAACTGGCCATATATGGCCAAAATATTCTAGTTGTATTATGTGAAAACCAGCTAGATCTGGCCTGTCACATCTTTACAATGTCATTTTAAAAATAATCACCTCATCAAGATCTCAGAGTAATGAGAAAAGCCACGATTAATTCAAAACAATGTAAATGAGCATTTGCTAAAATCCTTAAAACAGAGCTAGAACAAATATTGTAAAGCATCTTATCTGATACTGTAGACTGGTACTTTATTGATCCTGAATTAATGGAAGGCAAAATCGACCTCAACACATTTTACACTAGGGTTACGTTGAGCTGGAATAAACACTCTCTCATATTATGACCACGGCAGCTGATTAGTGTTAAAGAGCATCCAGATGAAATCAGTTTTTGAAAAACCATTTTTTGTTTGAACCCATCCATGCTTTTTTTCAGAAATATTAAAAATAATTTTGTCCTTCACTCTAATAACTGCCAATTCACCATTTTGGCTGGTATCATATGGGTTTAGAATACATTATGTACTACAGATTGTATGTTACATCCTAGTGAACATATTATGCATTATCAATAGTTTAATGAATGATTAAGCTAGTACTTATTTATTCAATGTTGTGTAACAGTATTTTAAAAGCTAATCTTTTAAATATTAAATTGTGGTTTTATTTGCATAAAGTGTAACAGTGTTGCACATTGTGAAATTCTTAGTTTTGCATATCGATATTGCAATAAAATTAAGTTTACCTCGCCGAAAATAAGTATTTATCAGCTTCATGGTTGACTGATTTTTTTTTTATTGTGCTAGTATGGAATTTTCTACAAGCTCACTCAACTTGCTAGAAATGGCAACCAAATCTCTCAATCCATAACCCTAGAAACAAAAAGAACATTACATAATGTGATCTTATAAACAAAAAGAACACATTACATAATGTAATCCCTGGTGGACTGTGCATGAAAAAAAAGAAAAAAACACAAGAGTGTCATACCTGGAATGCTTTTCCATCATAAATCTTGTTTGATGAGAGCTAGTCTAGGGTTAAAGGAAAACTGGTTAATCTAATAAAAGGTATCCAAATGAAAAACAATTTTTAAAAAGATGCATCTATCCATACTTGTTTTTAAAAAAATATTTTTAAAAAACCTTCCAAAAATCTAATTGGTACCATAGAAACAATATGCAATTTTCTAAAATATACTCTAAATGTAATTAACAACATGAATATATTATATAAAAATTACAAATGCATCTTGGGAATTTTAAATTTTGCTCATATTTATGTATTTCTCACAAGTTTGCTGCATTCTTAAAAATATGTTATTGGCTTGAGATCATATAAATTTAACATTTTTTTTTAGCATTTCTTTAAAAAGAGAAATAATAAAAAAAAAGAAGCCATTTGAAATTAAAATTTTCTCTTGTTTCTACAGTTGAACAAAGCAAAAAAAGAAATAATCAAAATTTATTTTACAGTACATATTTGTTAAAAATGTTATGACATAAAATTGACATAACAACCATTCTCACTTTAGTTTATAGTCCATTCATGAGCAGACTGTGTCTCATAGGGCCTTCTAAATGAAAAATTACCGTGAATTCTTTTTTTTTTTTTTTGATAGTGTAGCTCACCTGATGATAATCCATGTCTTATGTGACCTGTTTTTTGAAAAAACGTATATGGTTGTGAAGCAAACTTCATAACTATAAAGATACGCTTGTGACTATTTTAGTTAATAATTTCCCCATAGGTTGTATAGGTTTCAAAATACTGATCACTTGATGTTTTTTCTTTCAATTAATCAAACTGAAGCAAGTGTCATTTGCAAATTTTGGGTAAGTTTCTATGCCATGGGTTGACAGAAATCTTGAAGTTTTTTTGCAAAGCTCTTCTTTAGAGAGAGAGAGAGGGATTTAAAAAATTCTTTTATAACACTGAGAATATATAACTGTGAGGCAGAGGAGAAAAAGATAAGATGAAGGCACAAGCAAAGAAGTGGATAACCAGACAAAAATGGTGTTAATAGGTGGTCAGCAGCTAGTGACAAAGTGGTTATTAGAAGAGTGATGAGTTAAACAGACTGAATCCTATAGCAGACATTGGAGTTAGCTAGGAGGGGTGGTTGTGCTAAAAAGTAAAACAGCTATTGGAGTTTTTTAAGTATATAAACAAAACACACGAAAAGTGGCTGTTTCCATTGCAATTTCTTTTGAGGAGGCAGGCTAAGAAAAACAACAAAAAAAAGTCTGTTTTACATCTTACTGCTTTGAAATATTTGAATAAATAA
Organism: Octopus sinensis; assembly: GCF_006345805.1. Lineage (NCBI taxonomy): Eukaryota > Metazoa > Mollusca > Cephalopoda > Octopoda > Octopodidae > Octopus > Octopus sinensis. Next base: position 29,614,420 of record NC_043019.1, on the reverse strand, counting down.
TGTAAGTAGTATTTGCAAATATTAGTTAAGGTCAAATATTGTGTGAGGAGACCTATAACTATGAGTTTAAATCTCTTCTTTCCAAAGAAGCGCTTTAACCCTTTAGCATTCAAATTACTCTGCTTATTTATTGATACTCTCTCTTTCTCTTTTACTCTTTCACTTGTTTCAGTCATTTGACTGCGGCCATGCTGGAGCACCGCCTTTAATCGAGCAACTCGACCCCGGGACTTATTCTTTGTGAGCCCAGTACTTATTCTATCGGTCTCTTTTTGCTGAACCGCTAAGTGACGGGGACATAAACACACCAGCATCGGTTGTCAAGCAATGCTAGGGGGACAAACACAGACACACAAACACATACATATATATATATACACATATATACGACGGGCTTCTTTCAGTTTCCGTCTACCGAATCCACTCACAAGGCTTTGGTCGGCCCGAGGCTATAGTAGAAGACACTTGCCCAAAATGCCACGCAGTGGGACTGAACCCGGAACCATGTGGTTGGTTAGCAAGCTACTTACCACACAGCCACTCCTGCGCCTATTTACTGTTTTGAATTAATCATGTATTGTCTCATAGCTTTGAGATTTCAGTGATGTTATTGCCTATTTTTAGAATGACATAGGGTAGGTATGAGAGGCCAGATCTGTCCAGTTTGAACATAAAACAGGAGGCATACTTGGGTAGGATGTGGCCAGGTTAAATGAAATGTCCCCACCTTCGACATCCTCAGCTTTAAACTTGTGATCTTTTATTAATAATTTTTGTCAGTGAATACCATTACTAGTTTCCAAACAGATGATTGAGGCTATATGTGATTGATTGACCAGCTAGAAATAGCCAAATTTCCCTCCTATGACACTCTTTTGCCTTAACTTTTTTGTTACCATATTTCTCTTACACCCTCTTAATTTTCAAATTTTCGAAAAAAATAAGAATTTACTAAAATATCTTGGTCATTACCAAGCTGGTAATTGGAACATAAATCAACATGGAATTTTAATGGGATATTTTAATTTAGATCACTTTATACAAAAAGTGTGTATCATAGAAGCAGGATTAGTATTGGTCAAACTGATATCAAAAGAGTTAATGGAAGGACACTTTGAAAAGCATGGGCCTATATTTCTGAAAATGAGACAGTGCAGTTCACAACTGGAACAGGTCTGCTCAATTAAGGTGGACCTGAGGCTAAACATTGACATCTAGTTTCTTCAGATGATAATTTAGATCTTCTATAAAATTTATTTAGATTTTCTATAATTTAGAATTGCTATAAATGGCTTCTGTACCCGAAGCCATAATTGATATGGAATAACTACTACTAGAATACTGATCAAATAAAGAAAACATATTCCCCAACTAACTCAGCATGTGTGTTCTATTTATGTACCCAAGGTCATGGATGTAAAGGTTGCTCTTAAAACTGCTTCTAACCAAATAAAGTAACAGCTTATATCTTACATCTTCTTGCTTTGAGATACTGGAATTAACACCATAAATATTTACAAATTTGGATACCTCATAGGGAAGACTCACAGGATGGGTTCTTCAAGCTGAGCCAACTGGCAGGAGATGTAGGGGTAGACCAAAAACAAATGGTTGGATAATAATATCCAGTCACAGTTGGTCACACTTGGGAATCCAGCCAGAGAGTCTAATGATGGTTGTTTCAGATAGGACCCTGTGTAGGAGGTGTCTGAGGAATTTACCCTCACAACCCTCTTGGGAATAGTGGACAGAAAAGATGGATGGCTGTGTCTCTATGCTGTTGGAGAGGCATGGTCTCTAAATTGTGTGAAATGTCTCTCTCAAGAAAGGTTTTATATTCACTGGCTCTGCATTCATGCCTTTTTACAACATTGGAAATAATCCAAATTTGTGATTTTTATTAAATATTTTTTTTTGCAGATGAAGACAGGCACTAGTTTTGAAGACTGGTTTTTTCATCTAGTTAGGTTTGCTCAGATTTACTTAACTTATTCATACCACCTATGATGGTCCCATATAGCAGGGGTCCTCAACTACCAGGCTATGGACCAGTAGCAGACTGTCGATCATTTGCTTTTAAACTGCAAAGAAAGAAAATGTTTTGAAAATTTTATTGAATACCACAGTCTGCAGGTTGCTTTTGTATCATATATGTCTTATATATGTAACATATATATATATATATATATATATGTAATAATTATATTATATATTATGCACTTTAATATGTTTTGTTATGTGCATGATACCCTCATCCATGGAAAAATTGTCTTGCATGAAACTGGTCCTTAATGTAAAAAAGTTTGGTAACCACTGCCATATAGCATTCAAAGGGGTGACGGAGAAACCTCTCCTGTCCATGAGCTTGTTGATGAACTTCCTAGAAATAGTGGGTAGAGAAGATAGATGGCTGGATGGATCACTTCTTGTCCAATTATTAAAATCAGTGCACTGCTTTAATACCAACCAAGTAAACAATAAATAACCAAAAAGATTTGTTAGTTTAAAAAAACAAACAAATGAACGAAAACAAAAAATACCAGACTAGTAAAAAAAAATATATCAAAAAGGGAAAGCCCTAAAACCTTTTGTTTTTGAGTGTTCAGAAAATTTCAATACATATGATTGATTCAAGCATTATGAACTCTCAATTACTGTTTCATTTGGTAGTACAGCAGTTTAAGATTACAGGTTTCTTGAAAAAGTAGTTCTGTAGCCTCAGGTGTCAGCCCTGATTAAGCAAAATTTCAATATATATATATATATATATGTGTGTGTGTGTGTGTTTGTGTAAAAGTAAATGTATGTGTACATGTGTTGTAGCTTAAGAGGCAGAACTGACTATCTTTATGGGGAAAATTTTATTTTTAGCTTTTACAAATTTAAATGTTTGTTGTCTAGTAGGTATGCAATTACATTTAAGATTTACAATAATACAGACCTACCATAGCCCTCTTACATAATCTGTACCTACCTTTAAAAATTGCTTCCAAATTGAATAAGATTTTTTTTAGATAATGTGTTCCATATTATAGAATTTCAAAAAGAAAATCCTATATACTATCCATCTTTGAATTATATGTATCATATTTATATCTCTATGTTAACAAATATTTAGGGAGATAGTACTCAATACAGGAAAAAGAATTAAGGGTAATAACAACACTGGAAGCCCTGAGTTTCCAACAGTTGTTTACTTGAGTTTTGTGTTGCTGATTTTTATAACATTTCACTTTTAACTCATCAATCAACAGTAAAAATGTTGTTCTTAAAATCTGACATAAATGTAACAACTGCTGAAAACTAAGTTCTATTATTATATATGTTAACACCATCATCATCATTCAATGTCAGCTTCCCATGGCATGAGTTGAATGGTTTGACAGAAGCTGGTGAGCCAGAGGACCGTGCCAAGCTCTACTGTCTGCCGGATGCCCTTCCTAATGCCAACCACTTTTCAGAGTGGACTGGGGGATATAGAGGTGGCACCAGCAAGGTCACCGCATAACTTGCATGACAATAGTAGACCCCAATATTTAAGCTATGCTAAGGTGGTGTGCCGGCAAAATTAACACACTGGACAAAATGCTTAGAGGCATTTTGTCTGTCTGTTTGCTCTGAGTTCAAATTCCGTCGAGGCTAACTTTGCTTTCTTCCTTTCTAGGTCGATAAAATAAAGTACCAGTTGAGTACTGGAGTTGATGTAATCAACTTACCTCTGCCCCCCCCCCCCCGAAATTGCTAGCCCTGTGCCAAAATTTGAGACCAGTATTTAACCCTTTAGTGTTCAGATTATTCTATCAAACATAATGCTTATTGTTTCCCATTGATTTGAATTAATCATGCATTATCTCACATCTTTAAGATCTTGATGGTGTAATTACTTAATGTAGAATAACATTGTAGGGTAGGTGTGAGGGCCTGGATCTGGTCAGTTTGAACATAAAACAGATGAAATATTTTGGCCGGATATGGCCGGTTTAAATACTAAAGGGTTAAGCAGTGTCTAAAACTAATTAGGATGTCTATGAAGAAAACCAATCAGTACTGAAGTAAACGATCCCCACAGATTATGAATCCACAAACATTTTCCACTTTACAAGAATGAAGAACAACCCAGAATATATATTACTCATAAAGGCATTTTACTCTTTATAAAGTTTGTTGAAAGTGGAAACAAATCATCATCATCGTTTAAATAAATGCTTCTTTAAGATGATATCATATTGTGTAACTAGGCAGCGAGATGGCAGAAACGGTAGCACGCCGGGCGAAATGCGTAGCCGTATTTCGTCTGCCGTTACGTTCTGAGCTCAAATTCCGCCGAGGTCGACTTTACCTTTCATCCTTTCGGGGTCGATAAATTAAGTACCAGTTACGCACTGGGGTCGATGGAATCGACTTAATCGCTTTGTCTGTCCTTGTTTGTCCCCTCTGTGTTTAGCCCCTTGTGGGTAGTAAAGAAATACATATTGTGTAACCTTATTGCCAATGGAGTTAGCAACATGAGTTGAATGTTGAATGAATTTATATACACTTACTTCAGCAGGAATTTTATGATAAAAATTTACTGTTGCAATGTTTAATGGAGTCACGTTATTAGTTAGTTGGTATACTAAGATTATATTACTGTATTCTCTATGAAATATCTAATAGTTTCTCTACCATTATTTAAAGCACCCCTTTTTATATTTATAGAGGTTATGCGTTCTTGTGAATAATTTTAGACATACAACATAGTAGTAATTGAGATCCAAAATTTTGTGTGACTCCATTAAACATTGGGGCAGTGAATTATTTATGTTCAAATTCCCGCTAAAGCAGCCAGTGTTTATAGTAATTTCACATTCGCATTATTAGTACCATAACTGATCTGCTTATGACGGCTGGGAATCATTTGCATTTGACAGCATCTGTTTGCCAGAAACAAGGTACCTTGTTCAAGAATATTGAATATATATATATATATGTGTATGTGTATTTATGAGTATGTGTATATCTAAATGTGTGTGTGTGTGTTTACGCATATATGTGTATATTTACATATGCATCTGTATGTGTATAAGTTTGTGTGTCTATGTGTATATGTACATATGCATCTGTATGTGTATAAGTTTGTGTGTCTATGTATATATGTATGAATATATAGCATAATTTGTCTTGTGTTAACTGCTTTCAGTTGTTTTACATTGATATCTATGTATTCTTTCTGGGTTTCCACATAGTTTGTCTCCTGAATCCCACCCACAGAGGCATTGCTTAACCCAATGATAAAAGAGCTTACCACTCAGTGGGGGAGGGAATTAAACTTGAAACCACATGGTTGCTTGCAAAGTAAACTTCCTAACCCCATGGCCATACTAACTTTTCTTCAACTATTTGTAGTTTAAACAGCTTTACTGTTAGATGATGATAATGATTTGGTAAGGTGGCTTAGAAAGGATGATTGTCTTGGAAAGACTAACATATCTTACAGAAAGATCTGAAATCCATTTATAATTAGATCCTTCTCTATCCATTAAGGTGATGTTCATTTGTGATAAATTCTCAGCTGATAGAGGAGAGCTTCTCCATGGTAGCTTAACCTGCTTGAAATATAGTAACCAAATCTCCCTCAATTCATGCCCTTACCATCTTACAAAACAAAACAAAAAAAAAGGGGGGGAAAAAATTGGGTAATGGTGTTCTAAATACAATTATGCCTGAAAAAAAGAAAAAGGAGAAGAAAAGGTTTTTACTTTATTTGTAAATCTGCTGAGTGTATTTTCTAGTAGTATTCAAATTGTGTAACACTTTTCATCATTTGTCTTTCCCCCATCTTCCCCTCATCTTGGGGGTGAGGGACCTAAGCTATTTGACCTACTTATCTTCCACTTTTATCTCTGCAACAATTTATAGTCTAAACAGCTTTTCTGTTAGATCATTCACAGATGATAATGTTGCCTCCGGTACTGGTGTAGATATGCGACTTGGAAAAGATAAAGTCTTCGAAAGAGGAATATATCTTCTAGTAATCTCTGGATTTTATATCTAACTGAATCTTTCTCTTCTAATAAAGTTGTTTTCGTTTAACCCGAGGCTAGACATGAGCTTGCCTATCACTTAAGGCCTTCCAGCATTGATCATGCCATCCTATTAATTAAAATAAAAATTATATATATATACACAATTTTTATTTTAATCTCATCATCTTCATTTAACCTTTTAGTATTCAGTTTATTCTATCAAATATAATGTTTGTTTATTTATATTGTTGAATTAAACATGCATTATCTTGTAGTTTAGAGATTTGGATAATGTGATTATTCAGTTTTGGAATGTATGGTTGCGGTAAGAGGTTGGATCTTGCGAATTTCAACATAAAACAAGTTAACTATTTTAGCTGAATATGGCTGGTTTGAATGCTGAAGGGTTAATGTTTGCTTTTCCATGCTTGCATAGATAAGATGAAAGTTGTTGAAACAGATTCTCTACATTCAGGTGCCCTTCCTGTCACCAACCCTCACCTGTTTCCAAGCAAAACAGTATTTCCTGATGCCCAGACATGGCAGATTGGAAATAAGCTACATTGCTTGTATGACAATGATGTTCATTCACATACATATTATACATACGCAACAGTATACACACACAACAGGCTTCTTTCAGTTTCTGTTTACCAAATCCACTAACAAAGCTTTCTTCAGCCTAAGGCTGAGGTGCAGTGTAGTGGACCTGAACCTAACACCATATAGTTGGGAACAAACCGTTCTGACAGTCTGCCTCTGTATAAGTTTCTAATTTACACATAAGGTCAGCAATTTTGAGGAGTTAAGGTTCAGTTGACCAACTTTTATCCTAGTATTTGACTGGTACTTTATTTTATTGACCCTAGAGGAATGAGAGGCAAAGTTGACCTCAGTGAGATTTGAACACAATGTGAAGCATTGGAATAATTACCATCAGGCATCGTGTCCAACATGCTAATGATTCTGTCAACCCACTGTGATGTAGAATAATAACCTTCCGACTAGAGGCACAAGGCCTGAAATTTTGGTAAAGGGGCTAGTTAATTACATTGACCCCATGCTCAACTGGTATTTATTTTATCAATCCCCAAATGGATGAAAGGTGAAGTTGACTTTGGTAGAATTTGAACTCAGAATGTAGAGGTGGAAGAAATTCCATTAAATATTTTGCCCAGCATGCTAATGATTCTGCCAGCTCACCACCTTGGAATAATAATAGTAATAATAATAATAATCCTTTCTACTATACACTTGCGTCAGAAATTAATTAGCACTTCTCAAATTTCTACATTAAATAGGTTAAATCAATTAACCTATGAGCTGTTCAAAACGTCTTACGCGATGAGAAAACTTAGTATGGTGTGATTTCGGTCCTTGCGAGGCGCTACCTATATCTATTAAACAAAGGAAGATTTGTCTGCATCCGCACTCCAAGTTGTTGCACTGCTATGTCAACATCATAAGGCTGTAGACTCTCAAACTGCTCTGCAAACAAAGTTACGTCATCGTTCTGCGCAACAGTGAACTTGCAACAAAGCATTAGTTCGAGATATGGCCACTAGGTGACAGCACATACCTTGAGTGAAGAGCAAATCAAGGGTGCTAATTAATTTCTGACGGTAGTGTAGGTACAAGCCTGAAAGTTAGTGGGAAGGAACTAGTCGATTACATTAACCCAGTGCATAACTGGTACTTATTTAATTGACCCTGAAAGGATGAAAGGCAAGGTCAACCCGGATTTGAACTCAGGACATAAAGACATGAAATGCCACTAAGCATTCTGCCAGCTCATCGCCGTAATGCTTTCTACAAGGCCTGAAATTTGTGGGGAGGGGACTAGTTAATTACATTCACCTGAGTGTTTCACTGGTACTTAATTTATCAACCTCAAAAGGATGAAAGGCAAAGTCAACCACAGTGGAATTTGAACTCAGAACATAAAGTCATGAAATGCCACTAAGAATTTCACCCAGCAATGCTAATGATTCTGCCAGCTCACTGCTTTAATAATAATAATGATAACGCTATTAAATGCTTGTCAGAAGCAGCTATGAAAAGTGCACTACTCATTAACTCAGGCTACCTGTTGTTTACCCTCAAGTCAATACTTGTTGAACAGACTTATGACCAGAATAGTTAGTTAGCATCCCAATTTTTGTCTCTGTATATTATATACCAGACAAAATAAACCAGAGTGCCTCTCCTTTAGTAAGATGGTAGGGTGACTGCTGTTCAGTGCATGTCAGTTAAGGGAGATTTGACTACTGTTTCTAGCATGCCAATTAAGGAGATTTGGTTAATATTTTATTAAGATGGTAGTGTGCTCAATTATCAGAGTTAGACCCTGCTTAATTGGGGGTGAGTGTTCTCTTCACTGAAGATCTGGTTGGGTTGATGGCTCTTGTTAGTTGACCACATGCTACATGGTTACGGCAGATGAGGAGGTGTCTTAAGGAGATGGGAACTGACTGGGATTTTACTCAATGAGTTGCCCAAGGGTGCCCAGGGATATACTAACAAATTCCCCCACACCTGATTTAGCCTAATACAGTAAGTAAGAACCAACTGCTTACTGCGTTCTCTTCACTGAGGATCTGGCTGGGTTAACGGCTGATGTTGGTTGACCATATGCCACATGTTCACAGCAGATGAGGACTGACCGGGGCTCTACTTGATCGGTAGCTTGTGTGGACTTTGGGGATATACTGGAAAAAGGTGAAGCAGCAACAAACGTCCTGCAACAGGTCATGCCCCCACAGCTGACCTTGACCTGATGTAATTTAAAGGAGTTTTGGTTTGCTGTTTCTAGCATATAATTAAGGCAGATTTGGCCAGTGTCCAGCATATCTGTTTAAGGGGAGATTTGGCTAATATTTGGTAGGGTGTGATTTAAAGGATGTAGAGGGACTGACACGGGACCGCCAGCAATAGAGAGCAGTGGTGGACCTGACTAGCTCTACTCATGATTATGTCTTTAGGATCACTAACCTCGTTTGACCCCAGCCTCATCAAGCAAGAGCATGAAGTAAACAAAACAATTTAAAGGGGTTTTGGCTGCTATATCTAGGATATCAATTAAGGGAGGTTTGGCTAGTATTTCTAGCATGCAGAGCAACCACATAGGGACTCATAATTGGCTCCTAATACATACTAGTAGTAAAGCAAAATGGCATGGTTTGTGGGTGGGGAAAGACAGGTAAATAGTAGTTTTCTATTTTATCTCATTCATACACTCACATCTTTCTGTATCAGCTGCTGCCTCCACCGTTCATTTCTCTCTCACCTGGCATGTTGCTTTCTCAAATAGTATTCAGAAGACCTTTGTGATTGTAAAGGTGATGGGGATGTTGGTATCTGTGAAAGTGGTGGTGGTGGCGGTGGCAGCGGTGCAATTGTAAAGATATGTAGTGGGTTGTTTACATAAGGACTATTGCTTGTGATTGTTTGATGTCTCTGTTGTATAAATATAAGTTTTACTGTGGGAGATTGCGTGTGAGTTCTGAAAAGCGTGTGTGTTATTCTCAGTCTGACTGTGTGAATTTTTCAAAGCAGTGTGTGTGTGTGTGTGTGTGTGTGTGTTTTGATTGTGTGAAGTTCTGAAGTGTTTGTAATCTTGTGAGTTCTGGTATATTTTTGAGTTTTTTAAAGGTGTGTGTACGAGTGAGTATGCTTGTATGTATATATGTATGTATGTATATATATGTGTGTGTGTGTGAGTTTTGCAAGGTGTATTTATTTTTGTGCATAATTATGAGTTCCAAAAGGTGTGTATATGTGTGATTGTGTCTGGTGCATTGTTTTTATAGTCTATATACTCTGCTTTTATTCATGTTATATGGTATGTAAGTATTTTTTGTATGTACATTTCCCCCCATCACTCCCATTCCATGTCTGTTCTGTGTGTCTCTCTCTCAGATGATGTAATGTGTGTATGTGTATATATATATATTTGTGTATGTGTTTCAGGTGATTTAGTATGTGTATGTATGTGTCTAATAAGTATTGTCTTATAATTGCATTGTTTACCTGTCTCCAACGTAAGTGAGCATATGTGTGGGGTATGTAGTGTGTGTGGGTGTCTTGCTGTATATGTTATAGCTGTTGTGGTTTAGTCTTAGGTCCAATTTAACTCAACAACTCTATGATCAAAAGCATTCCAGCCATAGCTGTCTCATCTTGTTTTTCTAGATTAATATTATCTGACGTGTACTTATATATGAGAATGTCTTTTTAAAGAAATTTAGTTACTATTTCTAACAGGTTGAGCAACCACAAAGAGACTCTTTTATTTCTTTTTTTTCTTCTTTTGTTACGCTTCATTTACATGTTTAGTTATTATTGGAGGTTCCAGATTTGTTTGTTGGGTCCCAGGACAGCTTTGCTGATCTAGCAGCTTTAAGAAAAAGACATGTGAGCCATGACCATCCTGTTTTTATTTTACAGGTATTGTATGTCTAGGACTATATTGTTTCATACTGGTAAAGTATGATTTGAGGAGAACTTGGTTTCTACTTCTAGAAGATTAAGCAACCATATAGAGGCTCTCCTATTAATTTGTTGTATTGTAGTTTAGTACTATATCAGCTTTGAACAAGCAGATCTATTTTTTTATTTTGGTTCTGGTTTCGACCTTGTCCTCAAAAACAAAGCTATTCTGCCAAGCCTTTTGATCCATCGTCATCACCTTCAGTTCATGGATGGAATCCAATCCCGTGTCCTCCTTCAGGTTGTCAATAAATGTCAGATGTCTCCCACACCTGCCAGTACCATGCTGTGGGTCTCAGAGCACAAGTTTTGCTGTTGCTTCAGCTTTGTGATCAAAGGTATTCCGTGATGATCATGGTTTTTTTTTCCCCTTCTCTGTGTTCATCCAGAACACTATACATTAGCTAATGTAATTGTTTCCTTTTAAGACAAAAAGGATGTTATAATGGAGAGATTTTGGTTGCTGTTTTTAGCAAGTTAGGTGACCTCATAGACTCCCTGTGACCTGATATAGGGAGGCATCATTCTCTGATCTTGTTGGTCACTTTTGGAAGGCTTCCATAGAGATGTGACCTGATATGAGGAGGCATCATTTTCTGATCTTGTTGGTCACTTTTGGAAGGCTTCCATAGAGATGCTCATTGTTCATGTTATTCCAACCATGACCACCTCATCTGTTTCTGTATATCAAGACTATGTTGTCCAATCTACCCCATTTTTTCTTTTTTAAGAAGGTCAGGTGTGATTTGAGTGGAGATTTGACTGCTATTCCTAGCCAGTGAAGCAAATGCCTAGAGGTATGCTTTGTTAGCTTGTTAATTTAAATTGTAATTATATTTGGTCATTTAGATTGCTTCTTTGTAAGACACTTTGGGAGAATATTTTTTTTTAACCAGGAAATATTTTGTGGGAAAAAATTGTTGTCTCTCATTGAATAATGATTGGTAATCAATGTTATTTTTTATTTTTAATAATAATGTAATTTGAAAATTTATGCAATCATGTAATTGCATTTTACAATTATTTGCTAGTTCGTTGTGCAAGATGATATGAAGAGTTGGTATTCATTGTTTATATTTGTTAATGTGTTTGTTTTATTCTTTTTTGCTTTTATTAATATTGTGGTTATTGTTTAGCCCTAGGCAAACATTGATTGTGTAGAACTGTGATCAAAGGTATTTCATTCAGCTGTAACTATAATTGTTGTTTTTTTTTTAATGCAAATAGTTTGCATTCTACAATGTAACCTTTCTTTTTTTTAAAGATGTTTGAGTATATTTTGGGAAGATTTGGCTGCTATTTCGAGCATGTCAAGTTGCTATATAGTGGTTCTCCCTTGTTAACTCAGTTTTTGCTGTTGATTAGATCCTGGTCAGCCTTGAACAAACAACCCTGTGATCAAAGGTATTCTAGTAATGATCATGTTTTTTACCTTCTCAGTGTTCATCCAGAACAGACTACATTAGCTAATGTAGCTGTCTCCTTTTAAAACATAAAGGATGTTATAAGGGAGAGATTTTGGATACTGTTTTTAGCAAATTAGGTGAGCACATAGACTCCCTATCATCATCACTTAATGTCCGTTTTCCATGCTGGTATGGGTTAGATGGTTTGACTGGAACTGGTAAGCTGGAGAGCCGTACCAAGTTCCAGTCTGATTTGGCTCAGTTTCTATAGCTTGATGTCCTTCCTAATGCCAACCACTCCAAGAGTGTAGTGGGTGCCTTTTATGTGTCACCGGCACAGGTGCCTTTTACATGTCACCAGCACATGGAGCTAGCCTGAGTTGTATGGCATGGCACCTTGAGCAAGTTTCTTCTACTATAGCCCCAGGCCTACAAAAGCCTTGTGAGTGTATTTGATAGAAGGAAACTGAAAGAAGCTGGTCATGTGTGTGTATGTGTTTGTTTTGGGTTTGTCACCCCCCACTGTTAGACAGCCAATGTTGATTTATATTACTGTAACTTTGTGATTTGGCACAAGATACTGATGGAATAAATATGAGGCTTTAAAATAATTACTGGGGTTGATTTGTTTGACTAAAGCTCTTTAAGGTGATGCACCAGCATGGCCACAGTCCAATGACTGGAACAAGATAAAAGATATAGTTCATTCAATTTATCTTTTTTTTTTTCATTACTTATTTTAGACTTATGTAACACTTAATATTTCATAGCTGTGTAGAAGATTATTCTCAGTTGTTGCTCTGTAAAAATGTTACGTTCCCTCTCCTCTCCTCCCATCTTTCAGAACAGAATGTTATCGACATGCATTAGAACACAGGTGTTTGGTCTATTTATAAATGGCGGTATCAGGAATGAGCTGCTTGCTGGAAGAAAAACTGGAAATATAGAGGAAATAAGAAAAAATCAAAATGCCAAATAAAGTAGCAATAACACTTTACACTTGCTTGAAAAGGAGGAAACTTGTATTGTGAGCAAGGAGTAAGAAGGCAATCAATATGTTGGATAGCTTGGTTGTATTCCCAGCTGGTATTTAAAACTGTGGTATTAAATGGTTATTATATGATTATAACAGTCCAAGTTTCTTCTCCACTGTTATCAGTACTTTAAGACTTTTTTAAACATTCATATGTACTTATGAAATATATCTATCTATCTATCTATCTTTCCTTCCTTCCTTCCTTCCCCCAGTTTTTTTTTACCAGTTTCTGAAATTGAACTGTGGCCATGCTGGGGCGCTGCAGTTAAAGGTTTCATTGACCACATTGACTCCCCCACCTACTTACTTTATCGATCTCTGTTTATTGAACAGTTAAGAGCTAAGTTACTTTTTGATTCAATTCAACAGTGCAGCAACTGGATGCACTGTTTTTACCAAGCTATGCAGAAACACAGATATGTGCTATAACAACACCACAATATTCCTTTTAAAGCTTTTCCTAGCCACAATAAGAGGTATCCTTCCAGGCCCTGTGCCAGTTCACTTCATTTTGTCCTATCCTCTACATCTTACCTCATTTTCACCTCTATTCCCTTTGGCTACGTTTTCTTTAATCTTCCCCTTTTTTCTACTCCCTTTCACGTTGATTCTCATCATTCCTCTCACTCACTCATTTTCATCCTTCTTCAGCATATGATGCAACCATCTCCTCCCATTTCTCTTCACCACATCCATTGCTCTCTCTCTTTCTCCCTCCTCTCAGAAACTCTACTATCTACTTTTTGTCTTTCTCAGTGATACTTTGCTCATCCACTGCTTTTCCAGCATGTCCTGCTGTTCCCCATTCATTACCCATGTATTATAACACTTTTAATACATGTCACATATATTTTTCCCTTCAATTTTAGTAACTTTTTTCCCTCTCATGAACACATCTAGCAAATTCCACTCACCTCTTTCTCTCTCTCTCTACTCCTCTTCCCTTTTCCAGCTAGGGTAGTCACATAGATCCTCTACTGCAAGACACTTGTTTCCATCCCCCATTGTACTCAAACATCTCATCATCATCACCATTTAGCGTCCGCTTTCCATGCTAGCATGGGTTGGATGGTTCAACTGGGGTCTGATCTGGCAGTGTTTCTACGGCTGGATGCCCTTCCTAATGCCAACCACTCCGTGAGTGTAGTGGGTGCTTTTTACGTGCCACCCGCACAGGTGCCAGATGGAGCTGGCAAACAGCTATGAACGGATGGTGCTTTTACGTGCCACCGGCACGGGGGCCAGGCGAGGCTGGCAACGGACACGAACACTACTCTCTATTTACTTGATGGGGGGGGGGGTTCTTGCAACTTACTTGGTGACTTTTCTGGTGCCACATAAAGAGCGTCCACTGCAACTCTGTAAAATGGTCAGCATTAGGAAGGGCATCCAGCCATGGAGTCCGTTTCAATGCTCAAGCTTGCCAGCTCCTGTCAAACTGTCCAACCCATGCCAGCCTGGAAAGCAAAATGTTCAATGATGATTGATGGTGATGATGATGAAAGTATTGGTCATTTTGAGGTTACTACAGTAGTGGAACAGAATCCAGCTCCACGAAGTTGCAAAATGAATTTCTTAACCACACAACCATCCGTCTGCCTATTTATATGCTACTTTGCAAAGTTTCTTTTAATATGTCTATAATTACTTTACATGGTGAAATATATTTTATAGAAGACTTTTTGATTTAAAAAAAAATTTTAATTTTTTTTTTGCTGTTAACTTATGAATGCAATTTTGCTTCTGATTTAAAAACCATTTACCTGAGGTTGTCTGGCTTTTTGAAGAAATTTTAGCTGCTATTTTATTATTAATTTTTAAGAGCTATTTATTTTATATTATGACACCACAGCATTCATTTATTTTCTAGCAGTTTCTTATGAAAGGTGAAAAGAAAAAAACAAACCATATATTGGATTTATGGGAAAATTTAAATTTCATTTTATGTCATTCCCTATTTTGTTAACATAATTTGTTTACATAGTGTTAATATCAGATTAATAAACACCACACCATCAACAGATTTTCGAATATAGAAGCAGCTATATTAAATAAATGCAGGCATGGTTGTATGGTTAAGAAATTTGCTTTGCAAGCACATGGCCCTGAGTTCTATTTCACTGCATGATTACTTACTTGGTCAACTGTCTTCCACTATAGTCTTGGATTGACTAATAACTTGTGAGCAGAATCTGATAGACTGAAATTGTTCAGAAACTTATTGTGTGTGTGTTTACATTAAAAAAACAAAACAAACAAACAAAAAAAAACTGGCATGTCTTTTTATGCCCCATAACTTAGTGGTTTGACAAACATATATGGCTAAAATGAGGAACAGACTGAAATAAGTATTGGAGTTGATTTGATTAATCTAAACCCTTGAAATCTGTACCATAGCATGGACACAGATCATTGGCTGAAAGCAGTAGAAAATTAGCTTAATCTTAAGTGCTCTTTAAATAAACATAAACTCTGTATCAAGGGATCAGGTGTAGGAATAAAATGATGTGAGGTATATTGCTATTCTATGGACATAAATTTCTCTGATTCGGTTTCATTCCATTCTCTGGCTATTCACAGTGTTATGTTGGGTTTTACCTATTCTATAAACCTGAAAGTATCTTATTGGAAATAGTGAGGGAGTATCCATGTAGTTGCTAGACCTACCTAAAATTGCAGTCAAATCCCATTCTATCATATTTTTCTTTTAAAAATGGATATTTGATAATATAATTCAAGATATTCTATGTCTGAATAAAAGGTGGTTACAGCTAGAATGTTTTCACATAAGTCTTAAGTCTTTTCTTGAAGCAAAATTCTTAGTCACACAGTCAACTCTGTGGCTTGAGACAAGTGCGGCCTGAGTGAAATGGGGCTACCAAAAGAGCAAGTTGAGATAACTTTTTGCTAGATCCAACAGAGTTAAGATTAAAGAAATTCCTACTATAATCTACTTGTTATTTTTAGTGAATATAGGACGACATTAGCTATTGTTTTTTTTTTTTTTGAGAGTAAGGCATGATTTGAAGAATATTTGGTTGCTATTTCTAGCAACTCATGCAACCACTTAAAGATTCTCTCACTGGCTTATATTTAGCTCCAGGTCAGTTCTGATTGAGCAGACCTGTTATTAAAGGTGCTTCAGTCATAACCTGTCGGGCTTTTGTTCAAGCATAGTGTATTGAGGGCTACATAATCTGATGCGTCCTTTTTGTTAAGACAATAGGGTGTGATGTGAGAAATATTTATCTGCTATTTCTGTCAGGTGAAGAGCCTAAGTTTTTTTAATTATTTTTTTTCTATTTTTCATTTTTGTGTTTAGTTTGTGTATGGTTTTTGTCAATAAAAGTATTTTCATCAGGACACACTCCAACTGTTTGTCTTCACTTGACACAGTGGTTTCAGAGATATTTGGTATAAGGCCATATCCTTTTATGTAATTCAGTAAATCACTTGTGACATCTTAGACACATTGAATTAGCTATAAATGTAATATGTTAAATATTAAGGCATGGTTGAAGTGTGCACAATTTGGTTTTATGTGATAGTTGCATATTGAGCTGTTGGTTTTAAAGTTTACATGTCTGTGGTCATGGATGTTGGGTTTTGACTGATAAACACAAAAAATCAAGTGATTAAAATGGGGTTCTTCCAGAGAGGGTCTGGAATAATGTTTCTCATTAGGCTGCATAGCTCAAGAGATTGGAGAGTCTCTCCAGGTCAAGCAGCTGCTACTTCATATTGAGAGATCACAGCTCTGGTACTATGGACATACGAATAGAAAGTTACAGGAAAGACGTGCAAGGTAGATGTCTCAAGTCAAGTTAACCGGCAGGAGACCTAGTGGTAGGCCTACAATGAGATGGTTGTATAATATCCATAGTCTCAGTTGGTCAGGCTTGGGAATCCATCTGAAAAGGCTAATGAGATTTGCTTCTGAGGACTCTACCAGGACTAGTGGGTGAAGACGAATGGATGGATGGAACTGGGTGGCATGGTCTGAAGTGTGGTTTAGAAGTTTCTTTGGCAAGCACACCATTCTGACTTTGTTGGCCATGTGATTAAAAAGTTCACTTTATGTTGATCTAGTTCTGAGTATGATCCAGCTGTGTGGGACACCTTGAGCAAGTGTCTTCCTCTGTAGCCCCCTGGTTTATTTAAATCTTGTGAGTGAAATTAGGTCAACAGAACCTATATGCATGTTCTGTGTCAGCTCTGACTGAGCAAATGTATGATCAAAGATTTTAAACTTTTAGGATTCAAATAACTCTCTCAAATTTAATGCTTATTTACTTACATTGTTTTGAATTAGTCATAGACTTATCTTGTAGCTTTGAGATTTCAATGGTGCAATTGTTTATTTTTAGAATGTCATTTCAGGGTAGGTGTAAGAGGTCAAATCTGGCTGGTTTGAACATAAAGCAGGTAGAATATTTGGGCTGGATATGACCAGTTTACATACTAAAGTGTTAAGCCACGATCATCCCATTGCTTTTTAGTGTATAAATTTTACCAAGAGTACATTATCTAGATTAACGTTCTTTGAGATCTAGCTGCTCTTTCTTTCAGATCAAATTATCTCAGACACTCTTCAGTCATTTTCCTGACTTGGTCATTGTGCTAATAATTCTATAAATCAATATCGATTCCTTTCTTTGTCTCTTGGCTGATTTTTTTGATCGGAATGGATGTTAAACCGATCAGCTAAATTGGGCCTCAATACTAGAAAGAAATAAAAATCACAAAATTAACTCACTCAGAATTGGAACTTGAAAGAGGGTTGATGCTAGATGCTGTTTGGTAAATAATTATTCCCAATAGGCAATTAGTCTTGTGCACAATGGTATATGTCATTGCTTCATTGCCCTTTAATGAATTAATATTAAAAAATTATTAAAAAAAAAAAAAATTGTGGATATGATCTGATTTTTGCAGGAGAGAAAAAGAAGTGGTACATACACACAATGATTATTGCAGAAATGTTAATTTTTCATAATTATTCGTATTGTAAACAAAGATTTTTTTCTGTTGGTTGATATCATTGTTTAATCAAGCGACATAGACAAAAAAACTGGAACAAAACAATATAAACAACAAAATAAACAAACAACAAACAAGCAATAAACAAAAAAAAATAAAGCATAAAGCAAAACAAGAAAATGTATTGATTGCTTAATCATCATTTCACATCAAGTATATTTAGATACTTGAAAAATTTCCAGTTTTAAACAGATGAAATAAAATTTAAAGAAGACAGGAAAAATATATGTAAAAAGAAAAAAAAGTAGATAAAAACGTGTTTACGTCAAATCATTGTTATATAGACAACTGAAAATAGATTTCATTTTAAAGGAAAGAAAAACAAAAACAAACATAGTATGAAAAAGTATTTCGTCTATAACAATTATATAAAATATATGTTTATAAACAGCTTTGTTTCCACACTTGTTAGTGCCACTTGAATAATAAGATATGTTATTTATCACAGTCTATTATGTGAGGTATCTCTTATACTTCTCTCTCTCTCTCTCTTATTGTATATTGAACCTAAGAATGAAGCTACTGTGTGATTGCTCAGCTCAGTATGAAGAGCAGTCAACTATTCTTCAGATTACTCCCTATTGCTTCTTCCCTACCATTTAAAAATTTTTTGTATTTTTTAAACCCTTTTACTGTGGAAATCAGATATATCTACTCAAAATTTCATTACCCTTGACTGCAGAAAGCAGTTTTGTTGAGGAATGTCATGTTTCAAACTATTTTTTTGTCAAGATATGTCAAATTTACTGAGGCAACGTGACATGCAGAAAATACGAACTCTGTTTTTCTGGAATAACCAAGAAATTTAATTTTGCAATGAAAGAGTTAAAAAAGATACATACATGGAATAATAGATACAATTACCAAAAAAAAAAGTAAGCGGTGGTTACATTGGGATAGCCTTTGATCATAGGTTTGATTAAACAAAAGAAAAACTGTATATATTGTACACCTGCACACCAGGCAACACGTGTATTTGCATGACATTGTCATCTTATGTCTATTTTCCATGCTGACATGAGTTAGGTGGGTCATTTCTACTTTACTGGATGGATCAGGGAACCACATCTCTGGTGTACATTTCGTTTTTAGTTGGGCTTCCATAGCTAGGTGCCCTTCCTAACACCAACCACTTTACAAAGTGGTTGTGGCCCCAGTACAAGAAAAGATTGGTGTGAGATAGAGCTAGGAATGGATAAATGGTGAGTGAATCCTAGATGCTGGTACCAGATGATCAGTAGGGTGTATAAAATGAGTGTATGAAAGACATGTAAGACTGAAATTTCAAATATATTCTTCAAGATGGTGAGGGAGCTAGGATGATAGGGTTGAGAGGAGGTGGGTAAAGTTTTAATGAGAGTGTCTGACACATCTCATGGCATTCCTATTTACACTGGAAGTAATGCACAATGAGCTGAAGAGATCTACTGCTACCCTTAGTCACATCAGCAACATAGTATTGAGAAGAGCAGGAGCATGTACACTAGAGGCATGAGTGATAAAGGCAAGGGTGATAGGGATGTGGTAGTGGTGGGGTGGTAGACTGTTGAACGATAAGAGAGATGTGTGATAAGTGATAGAAGGTTGAATGATAGGTGTGTTTGAGAGATGGGAAGCTATCAAGGAGGTCAAAGATATAACCTTGATAGTATACATGTTTGTGCATACACACCCACATGCAGATGTTCACATGTGCATAATAAAGTGTATACTTAAATGTACAAGCCTACACATGCACAAGTGCATAGACAAGATTTGTTTCACCATACCATACCTTGATAGGTGAGTCTTCTTCTGCCAATCCTTATGGTCTTTTATCATGTTTCTGTAAAATGCAACAGCTTAGCTTCAATTCTGTCTTCACCACTTTGTCCCAAGTCTTTCTTGAGAAGAGAACTTCTGCAGTTTGCATTTCTTTTGAGGATGCAACACTTCTTTATACAGCTATCCTTTGATAAACCTTCCTCGGCAAACTTAGAAATTGGAATCAATTATCTCACCTCTTCAGCATTTAAACTGACCATATCTGGCCCACCAAACCAGCCAGATCTAACCTCTCACACCTACTCTACAATGTCACTTGAAAAATAAACAATCGCATCAACGAAATCTTGAAGCTATGAGATAAGCCATGATAGATTTGAAACAATGTGAACAAATAAGCATTACATTCAACAGAGTAATCTGAATGCTGAAGGGTTAAAATAAGTTAATATTTGATGTTGCATTATATATTTAGTTTCTTTTTTTCAGTTAATGTTAGTTTATAGTCATGTGTACACCATAAAATTCTATGTATGATATGCACTTTTTCCTGCAAAAATCAATATGTAAATTTGATATGCATATAATATATGGTGTTAGTCTGCAAAAAAATATTTCTCTGTCTACTTTCATTAAGAAGAAATACAATGTAATAAAGCTTTATCTTTTGGATAATTTATTATTTAACAATATGTCTTTTATAAAATGAAATATTAAAACCTAATATATTGGATTATAGTATATTATCTATTCTTGTAGCAGTTGTGCAACACTACACATTATACATAGTATTATGAAGTTTTGAAGACAATTTAGGCCTCAAGATCGAGATGTATATTATACATGCTAACAGTGTACATGTACTTTTATATGTGATAACAACAACAATGGTGATGGTGATAATGATAATTAGGATAATAATAATGACAATGATGATGATCTGACATCATTTAACATCCATTTTCTATGCTGGCATGGGTTGGATGGCTTGACAGGAGCTGGCAAGCTAGAGGACTGCACAAGCTCCTCTGTCTGTCTTGGTATGGCTGGATGCCCTTCTTAACACCAACCACTTTACAGATTATTCTGGGTGCTTTTCACATGGCACCAGTACTAGCGAGTCCTGTTTTGACATAGTTTTTATGGTTGGGTGTCCTTCCTAGAGCCAATCTTTGTGTGTGTGTGTAAAACATAGGCAGAGATGTGGTAAAATGTTTACTTCAATACAGGATTTCAGATTCAGTTCCTCTATGTGACACCTTGGATGAGTCTTTTACTATTATCCTTGTCTAACCAAATCCTTGTGAGTGGATTTGGTAGATGTAAACTGAAAGAATCCTGCCATATGCATGTATAAAAGTGTGTATGTACATATGTTTGTGTCTCCTGGTCTTGACATTGTGTGATTGTTATAAATGAATGTAATTCATTTCCAATATGCTGCCAAAACATGTCTAGCCATGGGGGAAATATTCCCTTGCTTGGAAACAGGTAATGGTTTGCAACAGGAAGGGTATCCATGCATAGAAAATCTGCCTCAATAAATTTTACCTGATGCATGCAAGCATGGAAAAAGGGATATTAAAATGATGACATACATACATGCATGTATGATGCACCACAACCAGTTGTACAGTATCCCATCCACAAGGAATTGATGCAAGATGATTTGAAATTATCGTTGTGATCAATAAAGTTTCTTGTATATTACATTGTCTGTCTCTAACATTTGTTATATACAGGTGTGTATGTGTGTGTGTGAAAGAAATTCAGCATAAATGATTATACATAATAGATGGAGTAAATGAAAAATACCCTTCATTGATCTTTGTGGTTTCTGTACCTGTGGATGGTACCACTTGTAAGCTTCAACAACCATTAGATGTAGTTGTTAGTGATTAATACAGTACAGATGAGACAGAGGACATGAAAAAAACATATAAAGTTTATGTGACTGGAGTAGAGCAAGTCTAAAGTAGCTGGTTAAACTTTGGAAACTAGGACTGATGTTTTTTTATGAGTGAAATATAAGAAAAAAAAAACAACAGTGCATATATGTGTCTCCTGAAGAAAAAGAGAATATAAAATTGTCTGTGTGCTTGAACAGTTGTCCTTCAGTGAATGAGAAGACTAACAGAGAGGTGAGAAATTGATGTGTTTATTACATGAACTAAAGAAAAAAAGGAAGCTGACAAGTGGCTTGCCGGGGAACAGAATAGAAAGAGAGGTATATTATTCTTTTTTTTTTTTTTTATGGTTTTATTACAAAGAAGCAGTTGTGCCCATAGCTTTTTTGCAGGCCTGCTAAGACTAGTGCGATCAATGTGGTTGATTTTCTTACTGAACGACTGCAAACTGACAGCAGCAGGAAAAATAAAAATACATAGAAAGATATGGATTTTCAGAGGGTGATATTCTGGGGAGGATAGACTGGGTAGAATGGTTTGAATGTGTTAAGCATAAGGGTGTTTAGTGTTAAATATTTTTTATTGAGGAAAGAATACTCTAATTAGTTTTTTTACATATTGTACTTCCTCTGTTCAATATAATAATAATAATGATAATTTCAAATTTTGGCACAAGGCCAGCAATTTTGGCGAGGGGATAAGCTGATTACATTGACCCTAGTGTTCGATTGGTACTTATTTTATTGACCCTGAAAGGATGAATGGCAAAGTCAACCTTGGCAGAATTTGGACTCTGAATGTAAAGATGGATGAAGTACTGCTAAGCAATTTGCCTGGTGATTCTGCCAGCTTGCTGCTTTCATAATAATAATGATAATAGTAGTAGTAATAATAATTATATATATATATAAAGCTGAAGTTGTCTGTGTGTGGCAGGTTTGGTAGCCTTCAACTAACACTATCTTCTCCGAGACCCTGCGGCACAAGTTGACCAAAATTGAGAGTATGATGGAAGAAGGTTTGCTCTTCATTCCGTAGAAGATAAAATTCAAATCGGACCATGTTAAGACAAAAAGTTATTTACTTCAAAAAGGTGTTTTTTTTTCTATGAAAATCCCTATTTTTTATGAAATTTTTGACTGCTGTGTTGCCATTTTTCAGTGTATTTCAACTAGAAAAATGCTCACTTAAAGAGAATAACAAGCTACATAATGCAAAATTTTTACTTTTCAAAAATTCTAATTCTAAAGGGTCGAAACAAACCCGAGCAATGCCGGGCGATACTGCTAGTATATATATAAAGCTGATTGTCTGTGTGCGGCAGGTTTGGTAGCCTTCAACTAACACTATCTCCTTCGAGACCCTGCCGCACAAGTTGACCAAAATTGAGAGTATGATAGAAGAAGGCTTGCTCTTCATTCCATAGAAGATAAAATTCAAATCGGACCATGTTAAGACAAAAATTAATAAAAAAAAAAGGTGCTTTTTTTATCTATGAAAACCCCTATTTTTTATGATTTTTTTGACTACTGTGTGTTGCCATTTTTCAGTGTATTTCAACTAGAAAAATGTTCACTTAAAGAGAATAACAAGCTACATAATGCAAATTTTTTACTTTTCAAAAATTCCAATTCCAGTGGGTCGAAACAAACCCAAGCAATGCCAGGCGATACTGCTAGTATATATATAAAGCTGAAGTTGTGTGCGTGTGGCAGGTTTGGTAGACTTCAACTAACACTATCTCCTCCGAGACCCTGCAGCACAAGTTGACCAAAATTGAGAGTATGATAGAAAATTCAAATCGGACCATGTTAAGACCAAAAATTATTTACATCAAAAAGGTGCTTTTTTTCTATGAAAATACCTATTTTTTACGATTTTTTTACTGCTGTGTCAACATCTTTCTGTGTATTTCAACCAGAAAAATGTTCACTTAAAGAGAATAACAAGCTACATAATGCAAAATTTTTACTTTTCAAAAATTCCAATTCTAAAGGGTCGAAACAAACCCGAGCAACGCCGGGCGGTACTGCTAGTATATATATAAAGCTTATTATCTGCGTGTGGCAGGTTTGGTAGCCTTCAACTAACACTATCTCCTCCGAGACCCTGCAGCACAAGTTGACTAAAATTGAGAGTATGATAGAAGAAGGCTTGCTCTTCATTCCGTAGAAGGTAAAATTCAAATCGGACCATGTTAAGACAAAAAATTATTTACATCAAAAAGGTGCTTTTTTTCTATGAAAATCCCTATTTTTTACGATTTTTTTGACTGCTGTGTCGACATCTTTCGGTGTATTTCAACCAGAAAAATGTTCACTTAAAGAGAATAACAAGCTACATAATGCAAAATTTTTACTTTTGAAAAATTCCAATTCTAAAGGGTCGAAACAAACCCGAGCAACGCCGGGCGATGCTGCTAGTAAAAGTAATAATTGATTGTGTAATGATTGGTTTCTCATTTAGACCCATCCATCTTTGCCACTATTTTTCTCTGCCTATTCAAATGTCATCGATCATGAATCAGCATATGTATTAGTTATTTTATTTATAGCATGATCTCAAATACATTTCTTGCAAAGAAGTACACTGAATTGATTGCTATTGGATGTGGATGTAGCATTTTGCTCGTTATGTATGTATAATATAAACACACACATGCATATATATATATCTGTAGAGAATTTTTAGAAGAAAACTTTTTTTTCTTGATAATCAGCAGTTGAATAAAACTGCTTTAATGTGAGTGTGCATATATTTGTATGTATGTGCGCACACACACACACATGCATATGTATATATATGTATATGTGTGTATATATATATATATGTGTGTGTATATATGTATGTGTGTATATATATGTATGTGTGTGTGTGTATATATATGTGTACATGTATATGTATGTGTATATATATATATGTGTGTATCTGTTTGTATGTGTGTGTATATATATATGTGTGTGTGTATATCTATGTATGTGTACATTATATATATATATATTTATTTATGTATGTGTGTATTTATATAATGTAATAATGGAGAAGTTATACAAAACGTATAACTAGATGATGAGTAAATCACCGGCATGTATGTATGTATGTATGTATGTATGTATGTATGTATATATATATGCATGTGTATATGCATGTGTGTGTATAGATAATGTCTATATATGTAATGTATAAACATGGTAAAGTGGCTGTTAAATGTAAGATGATCTGTGTGTATTTCAATGCTGTTTTGTTGTCAATCTGTAAATGATAGCTATTTAACAATTGCTTTCATTTTAGAATTTGTATGAGCTTTCCAAATGCAGTTGAATATTGATTGCTAACAGAGGCACAAAGCCGCTCATTGTGAGGGGGTGGGGGTGGGCATTATTTACATTAATGTCTCAGTTTTTGACTGTTACTTAACTTTTTTGACACGAGAAGGATTGAAGTTAAATGTCGACCTTGGTGAATATTGAAATCAGTGTGTAAAAGCTGTAACTAAATACTGCTAGGTATGGCTGCATGCTGTTTGCTTTCTAACCACATAGTTTCGGGTTCAATACCCGTTTGATACTTTTGGCAGGTGTCTTCTACTATAGCTGTGAGCTGACCAAAAGACATGTGAGTGGATTGGGTAGATGGAAACTGAAAGGAACATATCGTGTTTGTGTGTCTGTCTGTCTGTCTGCCATCCACCATTTGGCAACCAATGTTGGTTTGTTTATATCCTATAATGTAAGCAGTGTGACAAAAGAGACTGATAAAATAAATAGCAGATTTTAAAATTCATAAATACTGGGGTTGATTAGTTCAACTAAAACCCTTCCAGGCAGTGCCCCAGCATGGTCGCAGACAATGACTGAAACAAATAAGAAATAAAAGATAAAGCTATTTTGTTCACCACACTACCAATTCTTTCATTCCTCTTGAATTTTGATTTCTGGTATCAGTTGGTATCAGGCCACAAGATTTGTGGGATGACTCTAAGTGATTAAAGCAACCTCTTGTATTTGACCAATGTAATCATCATCATATAATGTCTACTTTTCGTAGGAGTGGCTGTGTGGTAAGTAGCTTGCTTACGAACCACATGGTTCCGGGTTCAGTCCCACTGCGTGGCACCTTGGGCAAGTGTCTTCTACTATAGCCTCGGGCCAACCAAAGCCTTGTGAGTGGATTTGGTAGACAGAAACTGAAAAAAGCCTGTCGTATATATGTATATATATATATATATATATATGTATGTGCGTGTTTGTGTGTCTGTATTTGTCCTCCCAACATCGCTTGACAACCGATGCTGGTGTGTTTACGTCCCCGTAACTTAGCGGTTCGGCAAAAAAGACACCGATAAAATAAGTACTAGGCTTACAAAGAATATGTCCTTGGGTCGATTTGATCGACTAAAGGCGGTGCTCCAGCATGGCCACAGTTACATGACTGAAACAAGTAAAAGAGTAAAAAGTTTTCCATGCTTGTATAGGTCAGACAGAATTTGTTGAGGCAGTTTTCTACAGCTGGATGCCCTTCTTGTCACCAACCCTCACCTGTTTCCAAGCAAGACATTTCTCCATGGCCAGATTTGTTTTCCATGGAAGACTGGAAATGAACACACACTTCTTTGATGGTGATGCTTATTTACAACCATAACATGATGTCACAACATGGTTACACACACACACACACACACACACACATGTATGTATGTATATGCTGTAGTAGACACTTGCTCAAGTTGTCATGCAGTGGGACTGAGTATTTATGTTGAAAAGGAAGCTTCTCAGCCTCACAGACATGCCCACACCTATAAAATAAATAATATTGTCGGATCATTTGACTTGACCCTTTGGTGTTCAGGTTATTCTATCAAACTTAATGCTTATTGATTCACATTGTTTTGAATTAATCATGCATTATCCCATATGCTTGAGATTTCGATGATGGTGATTGTTTAATGTAGAATAACATTATAGGTATGAGGGCCTGGTTAGTTTTGAACATAAAGCAAATGGAAAATTTTGGCTGGATATGGCCAGTTTAAATGCTAAGGGGTTAAATGTAATTTTTATCCAGTTGTTAAGAAAAAATAACTGATTTAAATGTTTAACTTTTTTTATATTGGACTAGCACTAGACCCGGCAACGCCAGGTCATAGTGATAGTCAAGCATATTTGGTCTTTCATGAAAACCCCTCTCTCTTGTCATTCACTTGGTCTAACTCGTTAATTATTCCCTGCATTTCTCAAATCAAAAGTAAATGTTCCATTATAGCCCCAAGCTGACCAAAGACTTGCTAGTGGATTTGAAAGATGGAAGCTCGAAGAAGCCCATTGTATGTATATATATGTGTGTGTGTCTCCTCCTCTACCACTACCACACAATTGGTATTGGTGTATTTCTGTCCCTGTAACTTAGCAGTTTGGCAAAAGAAACCAATAGAATAAGTACCAGGCTTAAAAAACGAAAAATAAGTCCTGGGTTCAATTCGTCTGACTTAAAACCTTGTTCAAGGTGGAGCCCCAGCATAACTGCAGTCTAATGACCAAAAGTAATAAAAAAAAAATTTTTTTACTTTAAGCAACCATTCTTTGGTTGCATGATAAGCAGTAGCTGTGCACTACTTTCACTGTCAAAAGCGTCATACATTAGTGACTAAAGTATTTAATAAAATAAAATATGCAAAATAAACAAAAAAAAGCAGAACATGGAAAGCTTTATGATGTTAGAAGAAAGTGTAAATCTAAGTAAACTTTCATGTTTATTTTACAAATATTCTCATTTTTTTTTTCATTTATGTCTTTCATTTTTATATTCTTTGGCTTCATGTTCATGTAAATTCTCTTGGTTTGTGTCGAATAACTAACTATTTATTCAGTTTTTCTTCTGTTCTATTCTATTTTATTCTTTTCTATCTATCTGTGTGTGTGTGTGTGTTTGTGTGTGTGTTGTACATGTGCTTTATTCATTAACAACATAACTATTTGGCTAAAGTTGAATTAAATCTCTTCTGTAGTTCAAACTGCTTGAATTCCATTTTCTGTTATTTTTATCTTCTGCCACTAAGTGTTATGTTATTAGTTTGTACTGATTCACAATCTATATATAGTAATTTAGCTAATAAAACACTTGCTACTAACGAAAATCTAAATAGTCATACTGTTTTATTCTTTGTAGCCTTTTAACAAGAAAACAGTGATGAAATGTTTTCTATTGTTAGTTAGCAAAATACTAATCTTAATGGCTCTTTTTAGTTTTTTTTCTTTGCTCCAGTGATTTTGTTTTCTTTCTGTTTCTCTTGACATAATTTTATTAAATTCTGTTATTATTTTACTGCTTTCAATTATTGGACTGTGGCCATACTAGAGTCACTTTAGTTAATCATTTTGATGTTAGTATTTATCAGTTTTGATACGTATCTTATTGATCCTTGTTGGTCAAACTGCAAGAATACTCTTTTACTCTTTTACTTGTTTCAATCATTTGACTGCGGCCATGCTGGAGCACCGCCTTTAATCGAGCAACTCGACCCCAGGACTTATTCTTTTGGAAGCCCAGTACTTATTCTATCGGTCTCTTTTGCCGAACCGCTAAGTAACGGGGACATAAACACACCAGCATCGGTTGTCAAGCAATGATAGGGGGACAAACACAGACACACGAACACACACACACACAACACACACACACACCACACACACACACACATATATATATATATATATATATATATATATTATATATATATATATATATATATATATACATATATACGATGGGCTTCTTTCAGTTTCCGTCTACCAAATCCACTCACAAGGCTTTGGTCGGCCCGAGGCTATAGTAGAAGACACTTGCCCAAGGTGCCATGCAGTGGGACTGAACCCGGAACCATGTGGTTGGTAAACAAGCTACTTACCACACAGCCACTCATGCACCTGTAAAAAGTACATGAGATAATATTTTATTCTGAACCAGTGTAAGCACACATAAACACATAACATGTGTATGCACGAGACAGGCTTCAGTACAGTTTTTTTATCTGCCGCTCATGCAGTATTGGTCAACCCAAGGCTATAGTAGAAGATACTTGCCCAAGGTGCTGCACATTGAGATTAAACATGGAACCATGTGGCTGCAAAGTAAACTTTTTAACCATGTAGCTATGCTTGCACCCATGTGGATAATTTTAAAGAAAATCGCATGAAGTTTTTTTTTCTCTCTCTTAAAGTTGTTTAATTGAATTTTTCTAGGATGTGTGAGATTCCATTTTCCTTCTAGACATTCTGAATTAAACTTGCCGTGATGTTTATTTCTGTTTAGATTTATTTGTTATTTTTCTCACTATCTTCAGACTGGCTATTTCCATTAAAGAGTTGCTTCACATTTTTGTGGGGAGATGGTAGTGGAATATAGTTGTGAAACTGTTACACTGTGTTATGATTTTAATTTTCAAAATGTCTTGTACCATGAGACTCAAAATGAATTTTTATTTTTTGTGTACATAAGATCAGGTGTGGCTGTCTGTGTGGTAAGGAGTTTGCTTCCCCACCTAATAGTTTCAGGTTCAGTTCTACAGCGTGGCACCTTGGGCAAGTGTCTTCTGAAGCCCTGGGTTGACCAAATCTTTGTGACAGAAACCAAAAGAAGGCTATTATGTGCATGTGTGTGTGTACCTTTGTCTCGAACCCATGGTTATAAAGAAGCATCACCAACACACAAATGATGCTGTTTGTTTCCAGTCTCCAGTGAAAATCATATCTGGCCACAGGGAAAGCAGGTGAGGGTTGGCAACAGGAAGAGTATCCAGCTGTAGAAAATCTACCTTGATAAATTATTTGACCTATGCAAGTATGGAAAGCTGATGTTAAACAATGATTTTTCAGTATGTTGAAAGCATTTCTCAATACTGAAAAGGTATGACAATGCTTGGTTTTCTTTTGAATTGATCTCTGGTTTCTTGATCATAGGTACACCTAGGCATTTGGAACATGTCCAAAGCTGCATAAAGAATTCAACAATTTGGAATGTACCATTTTCCAGCTTCGTACTATTCTTCAAGTTTGAGAACAATTCAAGCTAGGCACTGCTCTTTTGTTTATGTACTGCAAGCAACCCTCCAAAATCTTGTGCACTTTGTTTTGTGCTTGAAAGTACATGCTTTGTATTTTCTCTCAGCTGTCTTACTTCAATTTCAATGCTTCTTTTCAAAATGATCAAGAATGATGAGAGATTTAGTGAAATAACCTGACACAATAAGACAACTTCCAATAATCTCATATTACTATTGGCACAGGCATAGCTGTGTGGTTAAGAAGCTTTCTTTGCAACCACATGGTTTCAGGTTCAGTCCAACTTTGTGGCATATTCAGCAAGAGTCCCCTATTATAACCCTAGGTTGAACAAAGCCTTGTGAATGGATTTTGGTAGAAAGAAACTTAAAGAAACCCATTGTATGTATTTATGCCTTGTGAGTGCATTTGGCAAACCAGGAGCCTGCGTGTGTGCCAAATCAGACTGGAACCTAGTGCAGCTCTCCAGCTTACCAGTTCCAGCCAAACTAGCTAATCCATGCCAGCATGGAAAGTGGACGTTAAATGATGATGATAGGTGTGTGTGTGTGCATGCATCTTTGTGTTTGCCTCTACACAATCTACTCATTGTCAACTGGTGTTGGTTTGTTTATGTCCCCATGACTTGGTGGTTTGACAGAAGAGAGCGATAGAATAAATTTCAGACTTAAAAAAAAAAAAAAAAACAAGTAATAGGGTTGATTTGCTCCACTAAAACCCTTCAAGGCTGCAGTCCTATGTCTGAAACAAGTAAAACAAGTAAAAGATAAAACATAAAGATATCTTATAAGCAATAATGTTTCATTCTTAGATTTGAATTTAAATTTCAACCCTGTAAAGCCCAGACACAATGTATACCTAAAAAGCTTGCTTCACAACTATGACGGTTCTGGTTTTATTCCACTGCTCAACAACTTAAGCAAATGTCTTTTTGCTGTAGCTTTGGGATAACTTTGTTGAGAGAAACTGGGTGGGAGTAGTGTGTGTGTGTGTGTGTGTGTGTCAAGTTCTATGCCATCATAGTTAAGAGATTGGACAGAGGCAGACAAAATGAGTATCAAGCTCAAATAGATACTGGGGTTGATTATAATTAACTGGTGCTCTTGAAGGCTGTACTCTAGTATTACTACAGTCTAATAACTGAAAGTGTTAAAAGAGTAAAAAAAGAGAGGTGCTTTCAGGTGAACTGTAAGCTATTTTTGATGAGCTTCAGGAAGATTTTGTCTTGACATATACTTAAACATATTTATACAACAAGAACAATTCTCTTATATCAGACTAAATACTTGTAAATAAATGAACATCTGTAAAAGCACTCTTGATGTGTCTACTTTGAACATAAATCATGATAACTGGTAGAGACTAATCACAAGTGCCTCTCTGCTTTATTTCAACCTTTTTATAGTAGTAAACCTGATTGATAAGCTTAACCTCTGATCTAGATTTTTATCATAGCTAGTTTGCTTTGATATGGGTGCAGGCATGGTTGTTTTGTGAAGAAGTATTAGGAGCTTCTGGATCTAATTCTACAGTGAGGTGCCTTGAACACTTGGTTACAGTCATAGCCTTGATTCGAATAAAGCCTTGTGAGTGAATTTTGGTCACTGGAAACTGTGAGGGTTGTCGAAGGAAAGGGCTATTTATGTTCTTGGGTGGTAGATTTAATCTGTTGCTCAGTTTACAGTTTTTCACCAGCACTATCACCTGTTCTTCGAAGTTAATCTTAATCCATTACCCAGCTTACCACCAGCTCTATCGCTTAGTCCAAAGGTAACTTTAACTGGATCTGCTCTAGTTTGAAGATCATATCCTCCTATACCTGCACTAGTCATGTAAGACATTAAAAAGTGCCACGAACACCACAGTGGGATTGAACTCTGTAGTTGAGAAGCAAACTTCTTACCACACAGCTGCACTTGTGCCTATATTTTATTGATCATGGCAATTTGTCCAATCCATTTCTAATACTTATCACAAGTGCCTCTCTGTGAAATGTGAAATGAGTTGATGAACCAGTTATACATGAATATAGATACTTACATTTCTTGTTTCTTTACACAGTTTTGTAATCATCTCATCGCTGTTTGTAATGATATACATCACTGCCCATGTGTGCTAGTTAATTTCAAAAATAACTTTGTGGCATATTCAGCAAGAGTCCCCTATTATAACCAAAATCCATTCACAAGGCTTTGTTCAACCTAGGGTTATAATAGGGGACTCTTGCTGAATATGCCACAAAGTTGGACTGATGGACTGAACCTGAAACCATGTGGTTGCAAAGAAAGCTTCTTAACCACACAGCTATGCCTGTGCCAATAGTAATATGAGATTATTGGAAGTTGTCTTATTGTGTCAGGTTATTTCTACTCTGCTGTCATTGGAAACACTGGACTAAGCAATTAATTAAATAAGAAAAGCTGTTGAATCAGTAGAGAAGGAAAAAAATATTCTTAATATTAATTATTAGTACAAAAATATTTAATGAGTTCATTGAAATTATGATAGAAGAGGTTTTACTTTTAAATGTGACCACTTCAAATTGAGAGACTTTTGTATCATGGAAACAAAACTGGTCTTAGGCAGTTTGATATGATGAAAATGTGAAATGAGTTGATGAACCAGTTATACATGAATATAGATACCAAAATCCATTCACAAGGCTTTGTTCAACCTAGGGTTATAATAGGGGACTCTTGCTGAATATGCCACAAAGTTGGACTGAACCTGAAACCATGTGGTTGCAAAGAAAGCTTCTTAACCACACAGCTATGCCTGTGCCAATAGTAATATGAGATTATTGGAAGTTGTCTTATTGTGTCAGGTTATTTCTACTCTGCTGTCATTGGAAACACTGGACTAAGCAATTAATTAAATAAAGAAAAGCTGTTGAATCAGTAGAGAAGGAAAAAAATATTCTTAATATAATTATTAGTACAAAAATATTTAATGAGTTCATTGAATTATGATAGAAGAGGTTTTACTTTTAAATGTGACCACTTCAAATTGAGAGACTTTTGTATCATGGAAAAAAAACTGGTCTTAGGCAGTTTGATATGATGAAAATGTGAAATGAGTTGATGAACCAGTTATACATGAATATAGATACCAAAATCCATTCACAAGGCTTTGTTCAACCTAGGGTATAATAGGGGACTCTTGCTGAATATGCCACAAAGTTGGACTGAACCTGAAACCATGTGGTTGCAAAAAAGCTTCTTAACCACACAGCTATGCCTGTGCCAATAGTAATATGAGATTATTGGAAGTTGTCTTATTGTGTCAGGTTATTTCTACTCTGCTGTCATTGGAAACACTGGACTAAGCAATTAATTAAATAAAGAAAAGCTGTTGAATCAGTAGAGAAGGAAAAAAATATTCTTAATATTAATTATTAGTACAAAAATATTTAATGAGTTCATTGAAATTATGATAGAAGAGGTTTTACTTTTAAATGTGACCACTTCAAATTGAGAGACTTTTGTATCATGGAAACAAAACTGGTCTTAGGCAGTTTGATATGATGAAAATGTGAAATGAGTTGATGAACCAGTTATACATGAATATAGATACTTACATTTCTTGTTTCTTTACACAGTTTTGTAATCATCTCATCGCTGTTTGTAATGATATACATCACTGCCCATGTGTGCTAGTTAATTTCAAAAATAATTGAACATTTGGAAATGTTCAGTAAAATACTTTACTTTGACTGGAATCCCCACCTAGGCCTTGACCTGTCATTAGCTGATACTTGATGCTGATAGGGATTTCATACTCCTCTTGCAGATTGTGGTTTCTTACTGAGACGTGTCCCCTTCTGGGAGTCTAGAAGAGAACCATGCAGCGGTCCAAGACATCAGTTTTTTTTAAGCATGCACCAGCTATATACCAGCACTCACAATATAAAACTAGGTGGTGAGCTGGCAGAAACGTTAGCGCGCCAGGCAAAATGCTTAGCGGTATTTCGTCTGCCATTATGTTCTGAGTTCAAATTCCGCCGAGGTCGACTTTGCCTTTCATCCTTTCAGGGTCAATAAATAAAGTACCAGTTATGCACTGGGGTCGATGTAATCGACTTAATCCCTTTGTCTGTCCTTGTTTGTCCCCTCTATGTTTAGCCCCTTGTGGGCAATAAAGAAATAAATATAAAACTAGGAGTTTTGTCATTGAGGTTTAGTCCTCTAAGTCAGAGGTCGCCAAATCTTTTCCATTGCAGACCAGATAACTGAGAGAATGGTGAACACAGGCCGCATAACCATTTTGTTCAATACAATACAGTGAATACACAAAAAATAAAGACAACCAACATATTTATTTACAAACAAGTTACCAAAGAAGGCGACATTAGCAATAAGATAGTTATATCACACCCATGTCTGCAAACATATCTGAATCTCACAAACTAAGAAGCAAAAACAGTTTGTGAGATTTGTGAAGCTGGTGTTTAGCTTTTTAAGATATCATCAATATTTTCTTTGGAATTGCTGCATCCAACCAAGAGAATTGCTTCCAAATGTTCATTAGTCAACCTCGTTTGATGTGCTGACTTCACATACTTCATTTTTGAAAATGTTTGCTCACAGAGTGGCTGTGTGGCAGAGTGGCTGTGTGGTAAGTAGCTTGCTTACCAACCACATAGTTCCGGGTTCAGTCCCACTGCGTGGCATCTTGGGCAAGTGTCTTCTGCTATAGCCTTGGGCCGACCAATGCCTTATGAGTGAATTTGGTAGACGGAAACTGAAGGAAGCCTGTCGTATATTGATTGATTGATACTAGTTTCAGCTCATGAGCTGTGGCCATGCTGGGGCACCGGTGTTTGTCCCCCTAGCATTGCTTGACAACCGATGGTGGTGTGTTTACGTCCCCGCCAGTTAGCGGTTCGGCAAAAGAGACTGATAGAATAAGTACTGGGCTTACAAAGAATAAGTTCCGGGTTGATTTGCTCGACTAAAGGCGGTGCTCTAGCATGGCCGCAGTCAAATGACTGAAACAAGTAAAAGAGAAAGAAAAAAAAGAGAGAGAGACTTAAGTTGTTCCAAACACTAATGCCATGCCAGAGGCAAATGCAGGTACTTACACTAAAGGTACAGAGTGGTGGTGGGCCAGATGAACTGACCTTGGGAACCAGATCCGGCCCACAGGCCATAGTTTGGTGTCCCTTGCTCTAAGTAATGCTTTCTTATTAAAATAACTAAAACTTTGTTTATGAAGTTTGAAGTGTAATTTTTAATAAATATTTTTGCATCAAGATGATTCATATTTTAAATATGAATACTTTAAAAATGAGCTAGCAAATTCAGTTGAGTCTGTTTCTTTGCTGTGAAGGCTTGATAGGACTGAAACATATCAGGAGTTGTCACTTTACTTAGCAAACACTTTGAGCTGTGTTCTGCCTTTTTTTCATTTTGTTGCTTATCAACATTTCTTCTGACTCTTTACATTTTGAGTCCAAATTTTGCCAAGGTTGATTTAGCTTTTCCTCCTTTTGGCTTGATAAAATAAGTACCAGTCAAGTACTAGAATCGATGTAATTGTCCTGCCACTTCCTACTTAAAACTTGCTGGGCTTGTCCAAGTGTTTGATTATTTGATAGTGGCTGCTCTGCTTGTCATTATCATCAACACCACCTTCATTATCATAAAGTATGCAGGGAGACAGTATACCTAGTTAAAAAAAAAAAAACTAGGTATGTTGTGTTCATATATATGAAAGTATTTATATATAAATAAAACCTGGATAATTTTCTCTCAATCATTCTTTAACCCTTAGCATTTAATCTGACCATACGTAGCCCAAATATTCTACCTGTTTTATGTTGAAAACTGACTAGATCCGACTACTCACGTATACCCTACAATGTCATTCTAAAAATATACAAATGCACCATTGAAATCTTGAAGCTACAAGGTAATTGTGACCAATTCTCAAAACAATGTGAATAAATAAGCAATACATTTGACAGAGTAATCTGAATGCTAAAGAGTTAAAATGAGAAGATTCAGATCATAGATACAAAGGCAGTCTCAGCCAGGCTGGTATCAAAAGCATTAATAATGTTACTTAAACTAAATACTAGTACAAAATTATGTAGTATTAACATTGTGTCAGTGTTAATACTTTTTTGTCTGTTTTGTTTCATTTTGCTGTCTTTTTGGGTTTTTTTTTTTTCCTTCTTAAGCAACTTTTCCAACTGGAGCAAGAGTAAACATTCTAGAAATATTGGTTATGCTGTGAATTTTTGACTATTTACCAACTCACTGCTATTTAAGTGCTATTCTATCCCCCACCCACTTGAAATGTGTCGAGTGTCGCATTGCCTGCAGACATTCACCTGTAAATGTGCATTCATGAAAATATAAGCTCTATTTAAAGATGCCTATGTGTTTGTGTGCGTGTCTGTGTGTATGCATGTGTGTATTATACAATTATTTACATTTTCATTTGTTTATCATCACAAATGTGTTCAGCTGCCTAGATGCACATATATATATATATAATGCATGTGTATATACACACACACACACACACACATATGCATGTATATATACATATATATATATATATATATGTGATAATTAAAAATATATGCATACATACAAACATATATGTACATACCTACATCTACATGTATATATACATGCATATATAAATAAATATATGTAAGTACAGGACGCCATATATATAAGCATGTATCTATCTACATTATATATATATATATATATTAGATGCGTGTGTGTATATATATATATATATATTATATATATATATATATTATATATATATATATACATACATAAACACACGCTTATGTACAAGTATATAGGTCTACATACCCACACGTATATACAATGCATGTTATATATATATATATATATATATATATATTATA
Source organism: Octopus sinensis (assembly GCF_006345805.1). Taxonomy (NCBI): domain Eukaryota; kingdom Metazoa; phylum Mollusca; class Cephalopoda; order Octopoda; family Octopodidae; genus Octopus; species Octopus sinensis. The sequence goes on along the minus strand of NC_043019.1, from coordinate 29,577,825 downwards.
TATATATATATCTTGAAATGTGTTTTAAATAAATAACTTTTTTTTTTTTATTTCTATGTTCTTTGTCTTTGTCATAGAATTTATAATTCTAAACGTAAAGAATCGTACTTTACAAAAGCCGAGATCAATATTAACTTCCTAGTTATATCATCAGCATTAAATAGATGTCATTTTTGATATATGAGGTGGTAAAGCTTAGGTTATGCATAATATCAAGAGAGTCCTAATGAAAATGCAATAACGAATATAATTTTTGTAATGGTAGACTTATTAAAGATTTTAAAATGTGTTGTGTGATGCATGAAATTAGCTACTTTAAAAAAACAAAGGAAAAACGTTTTTTTCTTTTAATTTTGAAATTCAATATATTTTATATGATGGTCTCTTTTTACCTCATGAAATTTCAGACGTAGTACACTATAGTATGTTGTAATTATGTTCTTTTGAGATGAAGAAAATTAAAGATAAAATGTTGTGTATGTATATAATTTCATATGCGATGTATTTATGGCTTTTTATATATATCATCATTATTATTATTTAACATCCACTTTTCCACACTCAGATGGGTTGTACATGGTCACACACACACACATATATATATATGGGGGCAAGGTGGCTGAGTTCCTTTTGATTGTTGCGCCTTACAGAGGCAATGACCAAGACCTTTGGCATTATGTCGTACTTGAGAAGAAGAGCCATCAAGCCAAACAAAATCGCAGTCATGGCAGATACCGGTGTCACGCAAATGGCACCCATACTGGTGGCACATAAAAACACCCATTACACTCTCGGAGAGGTTGGCATTAGGAAGGGCATCCAGCCGTAGAAAACCATGCCAAATCAGACTTGAGTCTGGCACAGCATGCCAGCCCAGTCAAAACATTAAATGATGCTGAAAAGTTCCTGGCTTTAAGGGTATTGCAAAAGGCCTGGTTGGAGGCGCAACCTTCTGAGTTGTTTTACAGGGCTTAGAAAAACTGAAGGACCACTGCAGTAAGTGTGTGAATCTGAGAGGGGAATATGTTAAAATCATAATTAACTGACCCTCTTGTTTTTTCTTTTACTGAAAGCCAGGAACTTTTCAGTAGCCCTCATATATAAACACAGTCATATATGCATCTAATATGAAATTATATACGTTATACATATCATCACCATCATTTGGTGTCCACTTTTCCATGATGGCAGGGGAGAAGGGTCAGATGGAATTTATTAAGGCAAATTTTCTATAACCAGATACCCTTCATTCTACTAACCTCTTCGTTCCAAGCAAAATAATATTTTCCAAGGCCAAACATGTAGTTAGCTGAAGTGAGAGAAAAGAGGGAGAGAGAAGTGTTAGCGATGTGCAATATGCAGGGAAGGGAAAAGTAAAGAGATGTTTAGGATACAATATTTCAGAAGACTGAAAATGAACATTACATTGTATATGTTTTTATTGTCCACGGGGACAATAGAGAGGACAAACAAGGACAGACAAAGGGATTAAGAGGACATAGAGAGGACAAACAAGGACAGACAAAGGGATTAAGTTGATTACATCAACCCCAGTGCGTAACTGGTACTTATTTAATCGACCGCAAAAGGATGAAAGGCAAAGTCGACCTTGGCAGAATTTGAACTCAGAACGTAACAGCAGACGAAATACCGTTAAGCATTTCGCCGGGCATGCTAATGATTCTGTCTGTTCGTCCTATTGCATTATCTATTGCGTGTGGAAAGGAACAACATTGCTTGTATGATGTGATCTCAAGACAATTATATGTATATGCAAACACAAGACAATTGTATGTGTCCACACACACACACATAATGACTTCTTTCAGTTTCCATCTATCAAATCCACTTTTAAGGCTTTGATCAGTTTGGGGCTATAGCAGTGCTGTACAGTGAAGTTGAAGTTGAGGCCATATAATTGGGAAGCAAGCTTCTGAACCGCATAGACACACCTGTTTATGTATATATGTGTGTCTGTGTGCATGCGTGCATGTGTCTGTGTTTGTGTGTGTAAATTGTGGCCTACAACTTGGAGCATTCATTAACTTTTATGTATCTACATAATAATCTGCTTGTTCGTTCACCCATTAGTTAGTTAGAGAGGGGAGGAATGTGAGTAGAGAGAAAGAAGTGAGGAAGAAGTAGCAAAATATGTATAATAAAGCCAAATGCATCATGTAGTTAGCTGAAGGGAGGGGCAAAGAGGGAGAGAGAAGTGTTAGCGATGCGCAATATGCAGGGTAGGGAAAGGTAAAGAGATGTTTAGGATACAATATTTAGCAGAGAGTGATGTCCTGGTGGTGAGGTTAAAGAAAGGCAGATAGAGAGAAATGGACAGAGGAGGCAGTTACATTGAGAGAGAGAGAGAGAGGCAGATAGTATTTGTATTGTCAGAGTAGAGATACATCAACAAGCAGAAAAAGATTTAAACAAACAGCTGAACTGAAATGAGCCTTGTTACTGAAAACTATAGTGATGATGATAGTGGTGGTGTGTTGATACTGAAAAGTATTTTTTTAACAAAATCCATAATAAACAGCATGGATATTTGTCAGAGAACAGGTTGCGGTCTCAAAGTGACGAAAATATTTTGGCAAATTAAATTTAAATGTTGAAATGAATCTAATAGTTTTTGTGTTTCTTAAATGGCCTATAAACACTTTCCACACTGCAATTGTTTTCGTTCCAGCACATGATCTCAGATCAGGTCACTTGCTATGCAAGTACATCTCCGTAAAATCCATAATATTTGTCTTCTACCTGTTTGTTCACAGTTTACGCTTTAGTTTGTTAGAGAGGAGCACCAGGAGGTGGAGTGAGAGAGAGGAAGAGGGAATGCGAAGGTGAGAGAGAGAAGATAGCCAGCCAATGCATTATGCTGTTACTCTTGTGGTTAGTGGAAGTGAGAGGTGAAGAGAAACAGAGAGATGTTATAGGCATGAAGAGGGGAATTACATGGTTAAAAAGTTTGTTGAAGAGGTAGAGAGAAAGTGAAAAATATAAAGTGCTTAGCGGAAGGAAATTTTAAAATTATATATTACTGTGACTGGAAGCGAAATAACTAAGAGAAATAAAAATGCAAATCATCCTTCCTCACTTAAATAGCTTCTCTTAAGCTTTTTCGTTCTGAGGAATTTCCATGGTGCCCACTAGACAAAATGCATAATTCTGTGATGGGCTTATAGTAGGTGAATGACATGTACCCAAGGTGCTAAACTGAAGGATCAAACACACAACTATGTGATTGTGAATAGGAATTCTTTATCACGATGCTATGCATGTGGTTCTGCAGAGGCAAAAATGATAGAATAAATATCATATTGAATGAACTTGGTAACACGCAGGCCTTATCTGCTGTAGCACATAGGTCTTATCTGTAGGCTTATTCTTGCTCATTTTGGTAGGATATTTATTTCTATATATCCCAAACTTTCCTCTTCTATCTCATTATCAATTCAACATGTCCTTTTAACACAAAGGTCACTCAAGCCAATGAGGAAGTATCTTACTAGATTATGGGAAATGCTAGAAAAAGTAGCCAAATTCCCCTCAAATATTACCTTAACACTTTAAGCACACATTTTGGATAATATCGTTGAATACATTGTCTTAAAATATGATAGAGTGACCGTAGATGGAACAGTTTGATCAAGATTCATCTAGAGTTAAACATCAGCACAAGAAGCTACTAACATGAGATGAGGAAGCAATTATATGGTTACTCTACCTGTTAAAAATAGCTGTTGGATATCCATCAAAGCACTCCATGCTGTCTTAAAAAAGAAGTCCACATTGGATAATATAGTCTTGGATGTATGAGATGGTCATGACTGGAGAACCTGTGATCATAAATCTGTTTGGTCCAGGCCAACAACAACATTAGCTACAAAACCCATGCCTATTTCTTCCTAAAACACAAATTTCTCATTTCCTATATCTACTCCATCTCTTATGTTGAGGGCTACTCTCTGTATTCTAACCTTTTTTTTTCAATCATTTATCTCACCTGGACAAAACCTTCAACAACAACAAAAGCCCTCCAATTACTCTGGCTCAAATGTTTATCTCTTCATTCATCATACTCCTTTAATCACCAAAAATTATTTGGCTGTCTTTCATTTATATTGTAGACATCTAACCTCAACATACCTCTCTCTCTCTGATTTTACTCATCTCACACCAACACTATTGAGGTTGAAACTTCTATCATTGTTGACATGAATTTTTTTAATGAATTTTTCATCAATAGTTGAGAACTATATTATTCTGTTCATCATTAATGTGATTTAGCCTTCTCATCTAAGTATATCATAAGGTTTAGTCTCTACTTTCTCACTTTTCCCTCTCACTCTGTTCTTCTGACACACACACACACAGAGTCTCTTTCTCTTTCTTTCTCTCTCTCCCCTCTACATTGACATTCTAGCTGCTGACCTTTTTGTTAACAAAGCTTATTCCCTTTTGTCCTCTCTCTCTATATTCTTCAACACAGGCACATACAAATACACACACACACACACACACACACACACACACACACACACACACACACATGGTGCTGGTTTGGCTGTCTGTTAAGAAGTTTACATCTCAACCACATGGTCCTGGGTCCAATTCCACTGCATGACACCTTGGGCAACTAAGGCCTTGTGTGTGGATTTGGTAGAGGGAAACTGGAAGAAATCCATTGTATACATGTGTGTGTGTCCATATCACACCACTGCTGAGCTACTGGTGTTGGTATGTTTACATCCCCATAAATTAGTGGTTCAACAAAAGGGACCAATAAAATAAATACCAGGCTTTACAAGAAAAAAAATATGAAGTACTGGCGCAGGAGTGGCTGTGTGGTAAGTAGCTTGCTAACCAACCACATGGTTCCAGGTTCAATGGCATCTTGGGCAAGTGTCTTCTGCTATAGCCCCGGGCCGACCAATGCCTTGTGAGTGGATTTGGTAGACAGAAACTGAAAGAAGCCTGTCGTGTATATGTATAAATATATATGTGTGTGTGTATGTGTTTGTGTGTCTGTGTTTGTCCCCCCCTAGCATTGTTTGACAACCGATGCTGGTGTGTTTACGTCCCCGTCACTTAGCAGTTCGGCAAAAGAGACCGATAGAATAAGTACTAGGCTTACAAAGAATAAGTCCCGGGGTCGATTTGCTCGACTAAAGGCGGTGCTCCGGGGACATAAACACACCAGCATCAGTTGTCAAGCGATGTTGGGGGGGGACAAACACAGACACACAAACATACACATATATATGTATACGTATATACGACGGGCTTCTTTCAGTTTCCGTCTACCAAATCCGGTCACAAGGCTTTGGTCAGCTCGAGGCTATAGTAGAAGACACTTGCCCAAGGTGCCACGCAGTGGGACTGAACCTGGAACCATGTGGTTCGTAAGCAAGCTACTTACCACACAGCCACTCCTACCCGTTAAACAAGCATAACTCTGAAAAGATTCTTGCATAAAGTCTCCATGAAATATTTTAATTTATATCTGAATACCTTTAAAACGAGACAATTTGTATAATAGAACCAGTGGAGCTGATTGGTTTCCTACAGGTTGGTATCACAAGGGTTAAATGTAATTTTGCTGTAGTGATAGGTCATTGTATATTATTAATTTGATAATCATAATAGCCAATACTTTACTACTTAAGCAATTGTTCTCTTGTTGTAATCTTGTATTGAAAGACTGGGTTTACCGGCAGTAAATCTACTGTGTGGACAAATTTATTCAGTGAAGCTGATATAATTATTGTAGTTTTCTCCCAACTCTCTTAAACTTTAAACTCATTCATTGTTAACTTGACAATTTTTTCGTTTTTTGATTTTAATCTGTATAGATAGCTTATCTAAGTTATGAGTTGGTATGTAAACAGTTTTTTAATGTGTACAAACTCGAAATGTCATTAAAACTTAATATATTTTTTTTATCTTTCATTACTATTATCATTATCATCATCATCATGAGGGCAGTGAACTGGAAGAAATATTATTATCATTCTGGAGAAAATGCTTAGTGGCACTACTTTCTGGCTTTATTTGCTGAGTTCAAATGCCACTGAGGTCAACTTTGCCTTTCATCCTCTCAGGGTTGGAAGAATGCTGGGGTTAGTGTAACTAACTTATCCCTTATCCAAAAGTTGCTGGCTGTGTGCCTAAATTTGAAACCGTTATTATTATGGAAAAGGTAGGAAGCTGGCAGAATTTTTAGCACACGAGACAAAAATGCTTAGTAGCATTTCTTGCAGCTTTACATTCTGAGTTGAAACGCCATCAAAGGTGACTTTACCTTCCATCCTTTCAGGGTTGATAACATAAAGTACTAGTCAAGTACTGGGGTTGATGGGTCAGACTTTTTACTGTGGCAGGTTTTCTATGATCAGATTCCCTTGTTGATGCCAACCTTTACCTGTTTCTGACCGAGGTAATGTTTTCCACATGGCCAGACATGTTCTCACAGAATATTGGAAATGATCCACACTGCTGGTATGATGGCAATGCTCATTTTTACAACTGTCATGTAATGTCAAGTCAAGGAAACTTTAATGCATGCATGCGTGTGTGCAAGCACATACATGCACACACACACACACACTCGCATGCACACACTCACACTCGCATGCACACACACACACACTTGCATGCACACACACACACACTCGCATGCACACACACACACTCGCATGCACATGCACACACTCACATGCACACACACACACAGATATGACAGGCTTCTTTCAGTTTCCATTCATAAGACTTTGGTTTGCCTTACAGCAATGGTAGAAGACACTTGCACAAGGACTCACCCTGGAACCACATGGCTGGGAAGCAAACATCTTATCACACAGCCATGCTTATGCCTAAATACACATGCACATACACACATGAAAATGTGTGTGAGTATGTATTATACACACACACACACACACACACACACAATTCGTTTTGACTTACACTCAGCAATGAACTCATTTTTCTTCTATGTTATATATATATATATATGGTATGTTGACATATGTTGCTAAGTGGACCTAAAAATCATGCTAGCAGCCCTCCCCTCTCCCCCAAAATTCAAATTGCTGCTGCAGCCACATTCCTAATACTTAGGAAGAGGAGAAGGAAGCAATTAATAGTGCAAACAAACCCCTATTTTTGCTGCTGGAGATATTTTTACAACTTGGCAAGGCCAACCTACTCCACATACACACTTTAAGCAGCTGGCTAAAATCCAACAAGTCTTCTTCAACATCCATCTCATCTTGATATAAATCGGGCTTGTTAGCTTTGGCTTAATTGCAGAGATCTAACAGGTAGTACCTGCGTTAATAATGATAGATGCCATATAATAAATGTGGCAATTATATGTATTTTCAGTTAACAACAGTTCTACCTTTCTCTGCCCCTAACCACACAATGAGCCAATGACAAATCAACAGGGAAGTTTCTGTGTGGTTGCTGAATCTCCTAGAAATAGCAGCCACATCTCCAAAAATTTCATAAATTACAAAGGGAAACCCAAGTAAATGAAGAATTCTCTTCTTCAGGGCTCCTCAACCTCTAGGCCACAGATGAGTATCAAGCTGCAGATTATTTGGTACCAGACCACTGAGAATGAACAAAATGAAATTAAAAATTTTATTTTATTGACTATTGCAGTCTGCAAAGTGGTTCTGCATTATATATCGTCATCATCATTTAACATCCGTTGTCCATGCTGGCATGGGTTGGATGGTTTGACCAGGGCTGGCAAGCTGGAAGACTGCACCAGATGCCAGTCTGATTTGGTATAGTTTCTATGGCTAGATGCCCTTCCTAATGCCAACCACTCCAAGAATTTAATGGGTGTTTTGTGTGCCACCAGCATGACACGACTATAATTTTGCTTGGCTTGGTGGGTCTTCTGAAGCACAAAATAATGCCAAAGGTCTCGGTCATTGTCTCCGTGAGGCCCAACACTCAAAAGGAACTTAGCCATTTTGGCTCCATGAGGCCCACTGCTCAAAAGGAACTCACCTCTGTGAGGCCCGATGCTTGAAAGGAACTCAGCCACTTTGCCTCCATGAGACCCAACACACGAAAGGTGCTCTTTACACACCACCAGCATGAGTGCCAGTTACATGACACCAGCATCAGTCATGACTATGATTTCATTTGGCTTGACCGGTCTTTTCAAGCATAGTATATCACCAAAGGTGTTTTCATATCTCTAACTTAGTGGTTCGACAAAAATGACCGATAGAATAATTACCAGTCTTAAGAAAGTTCTGGGGGTGATTAATTTGATTAAAATTCTTTAAGGCAGTGCCTCAGCATGGCCACTGTCCAATGACTGAAACAAGTAAGAAATAGAAGAGATATATACACGAATGAATAAACATTGCATTTAGCAGAGTAATCTGAGCATTAAAGGGTTAAGCCTCACACTGTTGTGCAAAAACCATAGGAACTGCTCCTCCCTCCATATTAAATTATTAAAAAGAATAAGAAGAATAATAAGGTGGAGTGGGAAGTTTGACTGCTGGCTCAATCTATTAGAAATAGTGACCAAATCTCCTTCAAAGCACATGCTGCAGTCAGAAAAAAAAAATTTTTTTTTAAATGGTAGATAGAGTTGGTTCAGTCATTGTTAATTCAGCCTTAGCTAAGGTCTAAATGAGTAGACCTTATTGATTAAAAGCATTCCAGCCATGCTTTCCCTTTTCTGAAATATAGTAGCATAGATGAGGTCAGCTTTCATCTCTCCAGCCATAATAAAATATGTATCGGTGAATTACTGAGTTAATTAAACCAATTACTTCAACTATGCCTAAACTACACCCCCCCACCACAAAAAAATCTGGCTTTGCATCTATATTTGATATTAATATTTGGCTTTTAGTTAAGGTGGTGAGCTGGCAGATTCATTAGCATGCTGGCAAAATACTTAGCAGCATTTTGCATGTCCTGAGTTCTAAGTTCAAATTCCACCAAGGTTGACTCTGCTTTTCGTACTTTCAGGGTTAATAAAATAAGTACTAGTTGAGTAGTGGGGTCAATGTAATCAACTAGACCCCACTGACCCTAAAACTGCTGGCCTGATGCCAAAATTTGAAACCAATATTTAGCTTTTAGTTATATTTCTTCGTTTTTAATGTCTTAAGAGTTTATAAACTTCAAGAGGATGTGAAATAATTAAAAAAAATTTTTTGAATGGTGCATCTTCAAGCAAATAAAGTTATAAATGTGTATATAGTTGGTTAAAAACATTTGGATTGTAAAATTTAAAGGATGTCATATTTACAGCGGATGCAGGTTCGTGTCCTATGGGCAGACTTTGACCTTTTCTATTCAAAGGGTTTTTTTAACTCAATATTTACATGCTGTTATTTATAGGTTTATTCACTTTAGATTTCAATAATCTAAAAAAAGAAAATATTTCTTCATATCTTGAGTTCAAAAGAAATAACCATGGCTGGCTCTTATAATTGAAGAGGACTTGGTATCAGACTGCACTGAAGTCTTGTCCGACTCATTATATCTGACATTATATCTTTTGTATGGTATCTTTTTGTTGGTTTGGAACAGTAAATAAAGTTCCTAAATCTATTAACATTTCTAGATCTTCATTGTCGCATCTTCAAGATGAAGCGATGGTGGCATGTATTGCTACCTCTTTATAGGACAGTTGTGATTGGTGAATACATTGCTACTGGAATTTAAAGCTTTGAAGGATAGATTTGCACAGCATGAGTTTGTGTATTTATTTTTGTCCAGCTTGTAAAAGCACCTATGCCATTGCCACATAAAAAGCATTCAACACACTCTGTTAAGTGGTTGGCATTAGGAAGAGCATCCATCCATAGAAGCCAAGCCAAATCAGACTGGAACTTGGTGCAGCTCTGGTCAAACTGTCCAACCCATGTCAAAATAGGTAGCAGACATTAAAGGATGACAATGATAATATAAGGAGGATTGCTTTCATTAATCTTCTATGTGAGGAATTCTGTAGAGAAGGGATCCCCAACTACAAGGTCACAGGCCAATATTGGGCTATGATTCATTTGGTACTGGGCCGCACAGAAGGAATACATTTTAAAATTTTATTTCTCTTGTATTTACTAACACAATCTAGAGAGTGTTTTTTGCTTAATATATGTATTATATGTATAATAATTAAGTTATTTATCCTCAACTAAAAGTGGATATTGTGATAGAACATAAAATACTGTAATAGATACTGTGAGAAAACCTCTCATATGGGTTTGTGGTGCATATAGGCACTCTTGTTTATATCGCTAATGGGAGATAATCAACTGCCATTACTACTGCTGTTGGCTATATAAACACAAGTGCTAATGTGCACCACTTGTCCATATGAGAGTTTCTCTCATGGAAACCTTCACAGTATTCTGTGTTCTAATATAACAGCCACTTTTAAGTGGGGATAAATATTACTTTTTTGTATTAATACTGCTTCTGTTGCTCTTAATTATTATTTATTAATTAAATTATGTATTACGACCCTAAACCCTTTTGCATTCAGATTAATTTATCAAATGTAATGCATATTTATCCACATTTAAAAAAAAAAGATCATGTAGTGTCTTGTAGCTTCAAGATTTTGAAGATGTGATTGTTTAGTTTTAGAATGACATTGTAGGGTAGGTGTGAGAGGCTGTATCTGGCCAGTTTCAACATAAAACAGGTAGACTATCTGGGCTGGATATGGCTGGTTTAAATGCTAAAGGGTTAATGTGTTTTATTATGTCCGTGGTCCACAGTTCAAGTAATAATTGTCTTGCATGAAACTGCTCCATGGTGCAAAAAATAAAAGGTTATGGACTGCTGCTGTAGAGCACATATTTTCAATACATTTCAAAAGGAAAGGCAAGTGTGTTTGTGTGCATATGCACATGAACATGGGTACCTCATGGGCTTTCATAAGGTGTCCATTTACTAAATTCTTTTTAAATAGATCAATCCAAAACTATGAGAGAAAATGCTTACCCAAGATGCCTTGAACCTAAATCCACATAGATGTGAAACAATTTTCTCAACAAGATAGCTATACCTTGATTTATATATCATTTCACAAGTGCACCTCGTTTTCAGTTTTATTGGTTTTTACAAGAAATTTTGATAGCTCTACACAAATAAGAAATTTATAGGAAGTTTTTTTTAAGCTTGTCAAAATATAAAGATATATTTGTCTGTGTGTATATATGCCTCTGTATATGTATTTATGTTTGTGTATATGCATAAATATACATATATATTTATATACATTTTCATTTATATGTAAATTTATATGTATATATATATATATATGTGTGTCTGTGTGTATTTTATATATGGATATGTCAATATATATGGAGATCTGGCAGGTGTTTATATATGCACATATATATATGTGCAAATATGTGTATATATGTGTGTATGTGTTTATATATTTATGAATATATATGTATGGATGTATATATGTATGAATA